>NW_003852402.1:22747346-22774432 GCF_000181295.1 Otolemur garnettii
TTTAAATCTAAAAACTATGATAGGGCTTCGTAGATGTTGAATATTTTCTTGTTGCTTTAGATAGAGTGTTTCTAATAGCTAAAACTATATCCAAAGACATATAATGAATGTGTATATATACGGTGACTATAAAGTAATGTCCTGGCTGGCCTATGAGACTCAATGGACTCAGTCATCTTCTCATTCTCACACCCTACAGCTTCAAGGACAAAATAAAATAATTTATTCCACCTTTAATCCTCTTCAAAATAACATCCAGCATTTCCTGCATGAGACAACTGAAGTACAGTAAGATTAGTAACATGCTTGGGGCCCGCTATTACCAAATTCCAGGGTTAGGTTTTGAAATCGGGTACTTCAGAATCTAAATTCTATATTCTTGTCACTAATTCCATGCAATTCTTTTTAGAAAATTTAAATATGACAGGAAAAAATGAATAGGAATTTCTAAATAATTTGTATCAGCCCTTCTAGAAAGCAGGTGGCCAGATGTCCTGGCTCACACCTGTAATCTTAGCACTCTGGGAGGCTTAGGGGGGTAGATTGCTTGAGCTCAGGAGTTTGAGACCATCCTGAGCAAGAGCGAGACTTTGTCTCTACTCAAAGTAGAAAAACTAGCCAGGGGTAATGGTGCAGGCCTGTAGTCTCAGCTACTCAGGAGGCTGAGGCAAGAGGATTGCTCAAGCAAAAGTTTGAGGTTTCTGTGAGCTATGAAACCATGGCACTTTTGCCAGGGTACCAGAGTTAAGACTCTGTCTTGGGGGGAAATAAAGAGGGGGGTGCCAAGCGTGGTGGCTTACACTTGTAATCCCAGCACTCTGGGAGGCCAAAACAGGCTAATGACCTGACCTCACAAGTTTAAGACCAGCTCTGAGCTAGAGCTAGACCCTGTCTCTAAAAATAGCTGTGTGTTTTGGCAGGTGCCTATAGTCCCGGTTACTTGGGAGGCTGAGGCAAGAGAATCCCTTGAGCCCAAGAGTTTGAGGTTGCTGTGAGCTATGATGCTACAGTACTGTACCAGGGGTGAGAAAGTGAGGCTCTGTCTCAAAAAACAAACAAAACACACACACACACACACACACACACATTAAAAAGAAAAAAAAAAGCAGAGGTACAATTTCCCAAAAAGATTCTTATAATTGCCCACCAGAAAACTATTTTCCTTATGATGCTTTCTCCTCACTGCTCTACGATTTCAAACAGTTAGCGATCAAAGTAATAAAACAAATTTCAACTTCAAGATATAAGTCAAATTTTGAAGTTTTATTCCCATGGCTAAAAAAGCTAATGGAGGAAGAAAACAACAAAAAAAATAAGGAAGAGGAAACAAGATCCCTCCCAGGGGCTCTCTCTGAGTAGACTGTGTTTTCATAATGTGAAATTAAACACTCAATTTAGCTTAAAAAAAACGGGAAAACAAAAACCAAAACAGCCTGTATAAATTGATGGGTGGGAATGAACCTAAATAGATGCATGATGTTAGGATATACTTTAAAATAACTAAAAAATTGGAATGGGAATGTTCCTAACACAAAGCAATGATGAACCCCTGAGGTGATAGATACCCCAAATACCTTGATTTGATTAATTCACAGTGCATGTCTGTATCAGAACATCACATGTACCCTACAAAGATATACAACCATATGTATCCATAATAATTAAAAATAAATAATTAAAAATAAAAACAAAAAAGAAATCATAGAACTGTTTTTTTTTTCTTTCTTTACAGTTTTGGTGGATGTTACATGAACAATCATGTCAAGTGTTTGTTTCCCTACCAGGCTTCAGGAAGTAATTCCCTCCCTGTGTGAGAAAAGATTTTAAGTTAATTTTGACCAATGAATTCTTGTAATTGCCAATTTAATACAAATAATACTTTCAAATTGGCTAACTAATATTTTACTGAGAAAAAGTGAATAATCACTCCTTTGAATAATAGCATTATGACCACACAATGGACCAACTTTTTAGCTGTCTTGAAAATTCACCTTCTTATTAAATAATAATACAAGATGGTCCTTCTTCATCTGCAACAAAGCTGTGAATGCTCAATTCATTTTTTGACTTGCTCCAATACAAAACAAATACTGACCCATAGAAATTTTTTATTAGATGACAACAATGAAAACCAAATATCTTATTTTCTCTATGGGATTAATCCATCCTTCTGGTTTTTATAAATAGGATTTTTAATATCTCCATCTAGTTTTGACACTCTCAGAAAATGCTTCCCATAGAAATTTAACTATAACTTTTACCAAAATCACAAAGTTGCTTCATTTCTAAGGTCACAGAATAGATCAACTTAGTTAATTGTATTTATTTGTATTAAACAGAGAAAAGAGCTAAACTATCTTTCACATAAATATTCCCTCTATTTTAAGTCTCAGATTGTGATTGCACCTATATATTAATTATTAACTAATGAATAGCTTATCTATCAAATCTTTTATTGACCACCCAATGTATGTCAAACACAGTGCTAAATTATCAAGATTTGAAGAAATAAGGCGCAATCCTCTTGAGCTACAGTCTATAGGTAAGTCATAAACATGAATATAAAATTTCAACATAGTGGGGTAAAAGTAGCATAGAGAGTATGCAGCCAGATGTTGCCAGCACCCAAGAAGGTACCATAACAGAAGAATCTTTAATACTTATTGACTGGCCATGACAGTTGCGCTAGGAACACAAAGGGGCACGCCTACATCAAGCTAGTGTACCTGTGCTGGGGAATGAAGTGATGAATAAGGAGGTGATGTTTGACCTTACTTACATTTATCTTCAGAATATTCTGACTTCATCCAGTATAAGAGGGAAGCAGAGAAGGGAAGGGGGGGTGGGAAGTGAGAGAAAGATGGAGAGAAGGCAGAACCCACTTAGTTGTACATCTAAAGATACTTTATTAAAAGCTGATTTCTCCTATATGGCAGGCTCTCAGTTTGAATCTTCCAAAAAAAGTACTTTGTTTTTTTTTTAATGCTGATTGCATTCAGGCTCTGAGACATACACTGACGTATTTGGACTTAAGTAGTTGAGGGCAGAACCTGGCCTGCAGTGTCAGTGTATAGTTCACTATGTCACATCTCCTAGAATGAATTAATGAAAAAGCTTTTTATGCTTGAGGATAGACTTCAACAAATTTCAGTGGCAGTAAATTAAAGGTTTGACCTAAGATGCCAACAGATCAGAGGAACTCAAGTATCAGCTGTACGCCTACAATGAAATCTTTATAAATAAATTTATAATGATCCCTTCCCAAAGGGCAATCATTATCACCCTCTACTAACCAGAATGCAAGCAATTACACAGATAGCTATTAAGACAAAGTAATAATGGTCTCCCAGTTAAAATCCTATACAAAGGATGAACTTTCAGAGAATTTAACATTATTACACAAACTCAAGAAAATTAAGCCAATGAGTCTAGGTTCCTCCATGTATGCTGCCTTACAAAATGATGAATCTAGTTAAAAATAAAAAAGAGAGAGAGAGAGAGAAGCTAATTCCTGTCTAAATATTTATCTTCTTTTAAAGCTGCCTTGGAATAAATTAAGTCTTTCTGCCTACACCTCAGAGATTTTAGTAAAAATTAAAAGTGACCTAAGTCTTGACTATTTAATTTCTGCCACCTTACACTGCTACATTTAGACATTTATATTTTGCCCTCCTGTCCTTCTGTCATACCCCTGTATCAATCTCCCACTCTGGGTAAATTAATCAATCAATCTTCTCTACTCCTGTTTCCAAGCTATTTAATGACACTAAAAAAAAAAATTACATCACTTGGCAGATTGATGCCACCAAAAAGGCATGGCTCCCAGTCTTAACTTGGTACCTCACTGCTTCTTAGAAATTCTTTCACTTGTATCTACTCAGCTCCCTGGCCTAATCCTCAAAGCAGCTGTTATAAATCTTTTCTATTCTCCTCTTGTCAACAATCAGCTAACCACACTGCTTCCTATTTTAGAAGAAAAGAACTCAAGAGGAAGAAATCTCTTCATTTTACCAACTGACAATCATCCTTAGCTTCTTCCTTTATCTTGAGGGAGGAGGTATACATTTTCTCATCAAGGCACTGGATTGCATCCACTTTGACCTCCTGGACAAATTGCCCCATCAAGCAATGTGTTTCTCTTCTATTTCTTTCTTTCATTACAAACATCTTTCCCTACTAATATGCTCAACTGCCTCACTTTCTTAAAGCCCTTCCTTTGATCTTACCACCTCCTGGAGACACCATCTTGCATTCTTCCTTTACATTAAAATCAAATGTGTAGAAAACATAGGCTCTGCCTACCATCGCTGACTCAACATCCTCAAGTCCTACTCTTCATTTGATCCATTATAATTTGGCTTACATTCCTACTAATCCACTGTTTCTGAGATGATCATAATCTTTCTATTTCTAACCAAAGGCTGATTCCACTTCAGCCTGTCTATGTGCTACTTGGCAATTTAATTTGGCACCAATCTGAGTTCAAAATCCATCTCTGCTTTGGTTTCCCTGGTATCTCTCTTGTCTAAGTCTCCCTTGCTTCATTCTGTCCACTTTGATAGTCTTCCATTCTACTCAACCTTTAGAATTTGTTTGCCAAGGATCCAGCTCTAGTGTTGGTCCATGTTTCATTCATTCTTCCAGATTAGGCATTTAGGGAAAAGGTGTTTTATTGGCACATATAGAATATATGAGGCTGAACAATAAAGTTTGATAACTCATTCTAGAAAAAGTGCTACATCCTCATTGTTGAACATCCTATGCTCATCTTTGAAGTTATTCCCTTGGGAAGCTCTGTCCACCCTTCAAACAATTTTAGAACTCTTCCTCTGGAGTGGCCATCAGAGTTGTCACTGTGTTACCCTTGGTGACCTGACTGTCATCAAAATATCTTCCTTTCAATATTTCCTTATCTTTGTGTAAAAAAAAAGTCATTGGGGGTCAGATCAGGTGGGTAGGGATGGCGTTCTAATATAGTTATTTGTTTACTGGCTAAAAACTCTCTCATAGATAATGCCATGTGAGCTGGTGCATTGTAGTGATGCAAGAGCCATGAGTTCTTGGTCAAGACTTTCAGTTAAGAATTTCCTAATTGTTTCTCTACCCATAGTTACTTGGTCTGCTATGCTTCTCATAGTCAGCTGATGATTTTAATGCACAATTCAATGAATTTTTGCAATGTTTTCATTAGTTCTGGGTATTACTGGCTACTTCAACCTCTCTTTATAAGTGAAGCTTTCTCTCCCCTTAGAAATACATTTAATCCACTTGTATACTTCCATTTTCTTCATAGCATTATCCCCACTCTTGCCAAACTTAACAAGAAATTTACAAATGTTTATTCATTGTTCTAATTCAAGCTCTGACATTCTGACGATGGCACATAAAATCACACAATAATGAACACCACTCAGCAAGATACCACCACACATCATCACAAACACAACTGTGAGTCACTGATATACAAATGTTATGAACCCTTACTGAGTTGTTTGTACAGTGCTGCCAATGTAAGCACATGGTGGCAAGTTTGCAAACTTGTCAGATCTCATAAATATTCCCTCTCTCTTCAACATTTACCTGTCTCAAGAGGTAAAAAAAAAATAAGACAATTCACAACCTTTTGACTTCCATTCCCACATTACCAACCTCTGGATCTATCTACTAGGATTTCTTACAGACATTTTAGAACTTAATATTTATCCCTTTTCCCAACCTCATTAAATTGGTATTGATCACAATGGCATTATCACGCATGAAAGTCTTTTCAGCCAGAACATTCAGTGTCATCTTTAACTCCTCCCTCCCTATATCTCATCTCATTCAATTGGTCCCCAACATCTATTAATACTAACTAAGAAATGTCTCTTGAATATAGCCTCTCTTTCTAATTCCCATCACCATGCCATAAATCAGCTTATTATTTTGGGGCTGGAAAATGATAAAGTTTTCCTAAAATTTCCCCTTTTGTTTTTTCCTGTGCCAGTATGTATATTTTTCCATAGTTTGTAACCATCTTACAAAAATGATGACAAAGCCAGGCACAGTGGCTGAAGCCTATAATTCTAACACTCTGACAGACAGAGGCAGGTGAATCACTTGAACTCAGGAGTTTGACACCAACCTGAGCAAGAGCAAGCTCCTATTTCCACTAAAAATAGAAAGACTAGCCAGGCATGGTGGCGGGAGCCTGTAGTTCCAGCTACTCAGCCATCTGGAACCCAGAAGTCTGAGGTTGCTGTGAGCCATGACACCATGGCACTCTACCCAGGGTGACAGAGTGAGACTCTCAAAAACCAACAAAAAACACAATAACAACATAGCATTTCAAATCACAAAGCTACTTAAAAAAATAATTTTCTTTTCATGGGCAGTGCCTGTGGCTCAAAGGAGTAGGGTGCTGGCCTCATATACTGGAGGTGGAGGGCTCAAACCTGGCCCCTGCCAAAAACTGCAAAAAAAGAAAACATAATTTTTCTTTTCATTTTTTGCTTACTTTTTACAGGATTAAAAGTCCTAATTCCTTTGCTTTGCATTTAAAGATTATCACCACCTGCTTTCATCACCTCCTTGTAACTCTTTATCATCACATACACAAGCACCTGCACTCACAGCTCCACCATATTGAAATTCCCAGCAAAGCTGTGGCAAAGCTTCGAAGGTGTTATTTTCTCTGCCTACAATAATTTCCCTATGTCTTCATTCTGCATACTTCAGTAATCAGCTTAAATATCATCTTTTTGGGTGAAACCTTTCCAGTTATCCCACAGAGATTTACTGACAATAAATCTTCTCTAATTCTTTGTAAACAATTTATTGATTTTCCTGTCATCCCCACATGACAGTGTCCTAAGGGATAGAGAACTTATCTCACTCATGTCTCTATCTTTAGTACCTGAAATAGAGGAAGTAATCAGTAAATATCATATTGATAAATATTTTTAATAAGTATTTTACATTAATCACTCAAAAGTAATGATAGGAATTCAGGGCAAGAAACTCACATTATTTTGATTTCAACATGTAATGTCCCTCATGTTAAGCAGAGGCCACTTTTTTTTTTTTTTTTTTGAGACAGAGCCTCATGCTGTCGCCCTGGGTAGAGTGCCGTGGCATCACAGGTCACAGCAACCTCCAACTCCTGGGCTCAAGCGATTCTCCTGCCTCTGCCTCCCGAGTAGCTGGGACCACAGGCACCTGACACAATGCCTGGCTATTTTTTGGTTGCAGCTGTCATTGTTTGGTGGGCTCAGGCTGCATTCAAACCCGCCAACACAGGTATATGTGGCTGGCGCCTTAGCCACTTGAGCCAGAGGTGCCAAGCCAGTAGAGGCCACTTTTATCAATTAGATGGATCAGTCATAAAGGAAGTACATTTTTGAGCCATTCTATGAAATTTTAATTATGGGATAAATTTAGACAGTTAATAAGTATAGCTTGATAGCAAATAAATGGATTTTAATTTTTTTATAAAATCTCATGTTTCCATATGTTTTTATTATTCAGTCTATCTATCTGATTTGTATATTAAGAATATGATATACCATGAAATGAATTTAGTATAGTTATATCACCACTTTTAATAAAATAATATTTTTTAATAATAAAATAAAGCCCACAAATAATTTAAATGGTCCACCCTATATATATTAAATTTATGGTATATTTATCCTCCTGGCAATGTATAAGAAAATAAACTGCTTTTTAGGTGTGAAGATCTGACTGTACATTTTTTCATTCTATCTAAAAATGTACAAATCATATTTTTGAAATTTCTTATAATAATAACTTTATAAGTAGCAGTCATCTTAAATTCATTTTAAATACTCTGTCACTTCAGTGATATCAAAACTTAAGTCCAGCTCTGAAAATTTCTGGATTATATTAAAAAGTCTAGAATATTGATTATTCAACTGGTGTCCTAGAGCACACTGGTGTGCCTTCAGAAGATCTTAAATGTGCTGCAAAAAATTTTAAAGATGATTGATTAAATTATTTTTGCAAGAAGTTCAAAGCACAGTAAGTATATATTTTTTTTAATTCTTTTTTTATCAACATAATTTAACTGTGTCATGAAGTTTAAGTACAGGTTCACATGTGCTATGAAACAGTTGAAAAACAGTGTTCTAGAATAATAAAAATAAAAGTGATTTAGTGAAACAAAAGCCACATGTATGTTATCCACTCTATTATTAATATGCAACAGTAACTGTGTTCATTTTCTTAGTTAATAGATAAGAATATCCGAAGGTAGCAACACGTAATGTTTTCATGAAAGAAACCATTTGTAATTCACAATGAGAAGCTCCCATCATTCATTACCGCAGAAGACAAGTGCTACTCTCAGTTAGATTTCACTGTAAACCTGTTCAGTCTTTGTTGTCAGACCCAAGCATCTGCCCATGTACTGCCATGGAAGAGATCTAAACACAGCCTTCTGCAGCTGTCAATTTTTATTTAAGCTTCTGTGAAAAATCCAAATTCCTTGCAAGCAGCCACTCATTTGAGGAGATTGGCATTCATCATTGATTACCTAGGCATTCCTAAATCTGTTTTTATGCTCACTGTGATTCTATAATCATAATAACAAGAGTTAAATATTAATATTTTCTAATTGCCTTGCAAGTACCTTAAGGAAAGTGATTACATTGATTTTTGCCTTAAACATCTCTGAATAATTTGCATCCATCAGACAAACTAAATTTCACTTATTTCAAAGTATCAGTCCCAGAGAATAAATGGGAATCAAATATTTTCTAATTAAAATCTTTCGTAAGTCACAACTAGCAAAGTGAAATAAAAGTGAACATAACATGAAGATTAAAGTGAGAAGCTCTCTAACAAGGGTGTCCAAGATTTCCAGGAAAGTAATCCTTCTTACATGACTTCCTTCACCATTTATTTCCTTCCCTAATCAGAGAGAGTAAGTCCAAGAGTCACTTTCCATGTTCGAATGGTAGGACTCAGTATAGCAATACATTAAAAGTAATCATTCATTTTCCTTATTCTCATATCCTTGAAATAAAACAAACTGAAATCTGAAACCATACATAGGGGTATCTAAGATATGGTGAAAAGAAATATAAAAAGGGAAATATAAGTGACCCCTTCAGGAAAATGTAATTTTTCTAGGAAACTCCTTTTCCTTCTTATTCACTAAAAGAATTGCAATACTGAGAGCCTTCTTTATTGGTAATACAAGAGTCAAAAGTAAAAGGGGTGATTTTATGATACCACACCCCATTATACAGGAAGGGAATTGTGCTAATAATGCTTTTAAAGTAAGATTTTAATATTATGATGAAAATGCTCACATAAAAAAAGAAGTATATTTTAGGAAAGCTAGTCTTTAAAGTTTGAATTAAGTCTAATCATTACAAGCGTGTGTGTCTGTGCATTTTTAATCAGGTATTTATATCTGTTTTCAGTTGGCTTGAGATTTAATATGGTTTAATAAGACAGAGTCATAATATAAAATGATTAACAAGGTTCACATTTCTTGCTCAGCTTAAGAAAACTTTGGGGAGTTTATTAAAAAATAACTATAAGCTCAGCAATTGCATATTTGTGGTTTTAAGGCGCTCTGAGCACTGACAGCCAATAAAAATGCCTTTCCGAGGACTCCACTTGCATGGATAAAAATCACCTGGATCTTAGTAAGATGCAGAGAAGAAAGAGCAGAATCAACAGAACAGATCTAGAGGAATGAGGAAAGTGGGAGACAAGGAAGGCAAAGTGGGCTGGGGCTGAGATTTGGAGGTGGATGCATTATGTGATGGAAACTACCTGGTATTTCCGAACAAGGGAATGTCACATTTAATATAGAAGTTAGCAAATATGACTCTCAGGGTTGCCTTCGGTTTTACAAAAGGGGAAAAAGTGGAAAGAGTAACCAAAGTATTTTAGCAGTCTAGTGACAAGGAACATAGATGACCATTTACACGTTTCAGTACTCTGGCCGGGTATCCTGTCTGTGAGCCCTAAAAAACCTGGGTTGCTTACCTGATATTGACTTGATGCCTTCACTCTCCTTTATTCATCTGAACCCGACCTCACAGTCCACAGTCCACACTCCACCTGACCTCACAGTCCACAGTTCCACCTCCAGAGAATTCACAGATTTGAGGTGGGGACGGGAGCATTGCTGTTTCACTCTGACCCATGTTGTGTCTTTGCTGAATATTTAAACTAGTTACTAAGTTCACATGAGCATCTGAATTTCCATCTTTGAAATGAGAGCTTCATCACAGCTCACTTTGCAATCGCCAAGATGTGGAATCAACCCATGTGTCCATCTACACGTGAATGAATGAATAAACCATGATATACGTAACGCCACCTTACACAAAGATGGAGAGTTTATATCTTTTGTATTAACCTGCATGGAGGTGGAGAACACCCAACTTAGTAAAGTATCCCAAGAATGGAAAAGCAAGAATCCAACGTACTCAATACTTATATGAAACCAATAGGTGAAGAAATACATATCCACACAGAAGAAAAACACAATTAAACACAAGTGGAGGGGAAAGTGGGAGAAGGAAAGAGGGAGGGGGATTGGTGTGTTCTCACCTAACCAGCAGAATATAGGGTATTTGGCACATCTCGTGGGTGAGAGGCACAGCTACAAGTTGGACTCGACCTAACAAATGCAAACAATGTAACCTAATCATCTGTACCCTCATATGAATCCAAAATAAAAAGATATAGAATAGTTTCAGGACAAAAGAAAAATAAGACAAGAGTTTTCAAAACTTAGAGGTTAAAATTAGATTTGGCCCTGCTGTATCTATCATCTCACGTGACAATGAGTTGTCTTGATTTTTAGGCAAAACACACCTTTGATAGTCTGTCACCTTCCCCACCTGTGCGTACCACGGCCCTTGAGCTCATGTAAGTTCACCACCCTGAGCTTGATGCTCCACAAATGATTATATTTTGAAATAATGTTTTCTCAAATACTTTGCCAGTTATCAATTCATGGTTACAGTCTTTATTCCTGACAGAGCTTAGTTTTTAAATTTTTTTATGGGGCCGGCGCCCTACCCACTGAGCCACAGGTGCTGCCCTAAATATAAGCTTTTAAAAAAAAATTTAAATGCTATTGTTAGTGTCTCTTCTCCTGGAGATCCTTGGAGTCAAGGCTGAAGTCCTATTTCATAGTTATAAGAGCAAAGAAACCACTGATGAATTTTATCGCAGGGGAAGAAGGGGATAAAAATAATCAGCAAATGTTGGGGTTTTAAAGCTAGATGGAAGCTGCTGGCACCAAAACAGCAAAGCCAGGCAGTCAGGAGATAGGAAGAGCATAAAGAAAATTTGCTATTAACTACACTAACTTTTAGCTGTTGTCCAGACACAAAGAACACGATGTAGAGAAGAAACAAAACAGGAAAGATTCCATGAACACAGCTGTTCCATTGGAGATTGAGTAAGAATCCCAAGAAAATAGGTCATGGCTAAAAAGAGCCCAAGGAAAGTCACACTGTACAAAAATACTGACACAAGTATTTGCCATTACACATTTAAAACTCTTATTTTTTCCTATCTAGGCTAAGTGTCAACTATTTTGTGAAGCGCTTTCGGACACAGTCAGTGCTTAGGTATACAGCCTAAGCTTGTCAATTCCACATTCGTAGAACAGTCAGTTTCTTTGTTGATTCTAGCAGGCCCCACAGTCTTCTACCTCTCTGCGTCCGTGCACCTCCCCAGCCGGCTGAAAACTCCTTGAGGGCAGAACCAAGTCTTCATAATTGTATCTCCAAAATCTAGCAATTTTCCATAGGGCCTAGTGGGTACTCCATAAAGGAATGAATAATCAATGTATGAATGAGTACATTAAATAATGGATTAGATACCAAGACAGGGTATTGCTTAAGAACAAGCATTGCTTAAGAGTGGGGCTTCATTCGGAGTTTAGGGTTCTAAGATCACCAATATAACAGTCAGCAAAGGCTCCATTAGAAGGACAAGCAAGGGTCCTTTGTATCTTCTGCCGTTATTTTTACCTCCCCTGCTTTCAGAGAAAGGTTTACGTTGACATGGCTTTAACACATGTAACACAATAATTGGTGCAAACAGATTGTCTAATCTAGTGCTTCTTTCATTCTTTTTTTTTTTTTTGAGACAGAGTCTCATTCTATCACCCTGGGTAGAATGTCAATAAATCATGGCTCACAACAGCCTCAAACTTCTGGGCTCAAGTGATCCTCCTGCCTCAGCCTCCAAGGAGTTGGGACTATAGGCACCTGCCACAACACTTGTTTAGTTTTTCTATTTTTTTTTTTTGGCAGGGGGAGGTCTCACTCTTGCTCAGGCTGGTCTTGAACTCCTGAGCTCAGGCAGACCACCTGCTTTGGCCTCCCAGAATATTAGGATTATAGGTGTGAGCCACTGCTGCAGGCCTAGTACCTCTTTCTTTATGTTAAAGCCCAATCAAGATTAATCATAACTACACTAATACTGAGAAAAATGCAGCCTCCCAAATAGTAGTGATGTGCTTGGAGGAGTGGGCCAGGAACCAAGATGAACCAAGTTTCATCTTGCAATCTGGGAGAGTATGTTGCTAGATGAACATCAAAAATAGCAACTCTTGCACTTTCTGTTTATTAAGCCTCTTTGTCTCATCTATTTTCTGCAGAAATTTCTATAGATGTGAAGATAGGTATCTGCTGAAGTCCCTGTGATCTCCTGGGAAACATATGCTTGCTATTTTTCATGGCCATTCTATTTTAAGATTTGCTTTCAGGAATGCTGAAAAGGGATGGATGCTAAGCTAACTTGCTCTGCCTAGCAAAGAGAAGCAGGCAACAAGCATTTCTCTAATGTTACTGTGGGAACTAACCAGAAATGTTTGCTTTGCTGGTTTTGTTATCATGCATCTTTTAATTTCTTTAACTTGCTTGGAAGCGGTGGGAAAGAATATTAATTAATCAACACAACAATGAGCCTGTCCTCTGAGAGGAAACAATATACCAGCAATATAGTGGTATCTCTATTATATCGAATAAGCTAATTTACAATGGTCTACATTTCTTGGCTATGCAGATTACAAGACAGTGGCCTTTTACGTACTTATTCCATAGAAAATTAATGTAATTCCTCCGAATATATTGTTAAGACATATTATTTGACTTTGGCTAGCTTTCTAAAAACCACAAAAAAGTAGGGGCGATGATTTTGAACTTTAGCCATGTTTTAGTATATTTCCTCCTGGGTTCTCAGGCTTCCCTGGGTCAATATTGAAATTAAATCCAGGGTTATAAGACTTTTGCTAATGAATGAGAAGATGGTCTTATCTTCAGCTAGGTCATATTCCAAAGTCCTAGGGAAATGTTCCCCCAGCCCTGTCCATAGATTGGTGCTACATCAAGCAGTTTCGTTACCGGTTCACCCCAAACTAGGCAGAGAAATTGTGAGCAGGCATTTCAGTGTGATAATAATTTCATGATTGCTGAGTTTAATAATGAAAAATTGAGTTTGTGTTTTGCATGCCTTTTAATTTTGTTTTTCTAGTAATTCAATTGCATTCTATTTTGTACAAGTATTAATCCACAACAGACTATAAATCAAAAGAAAATGAAAAAGAAAGATCCTTCCTAAGAAATTAAACACTCAGCAAAGCATAGTGTGCAGGGTGAGGCCATCCTGGATGGGATTCTAGCACTTCGACATTGAGCCAGGTAGATGAGTTACTTCAACACTGTGTCCCAGTGGCCTCAGCTGCACATAATATCTGTATCTTTGGGAAAATCCAATAACATGTTGACTTTGGCATCAGAGAACCTTCAGTTCCCTTCACTGTGAAATGGACATAACAATGACAGGGTGGTTTAAGGATCAAATAACTTGAGTTAAAGTCTGTTACTCAGTGCCTGTTTGGTGGTATCTGGGCAAACTCTAAAGTTAGCAGTTATTATTATTGAAAGTGTCTTAAGTGTAGTAAGTCCCTGAAAAACATTAACTGCTATCTGTTCTCATTTGTATAGAGGATTTTGCAACTATGATGCCTCATGATCTCAGCCCAAGATTTGAGTGACCTGAGAGTATCTCAGCCTGACCATGCTGAGAGCATGGTGTCCTGATGCTCTAAGGAATGGTCTGGCCCCTTGGAGAAGCAGTCTCTGGGGGCGGCCCATGAGTACAGGCTGCACATGTTTCACCACGCCACATTTCTCCTCTGATATTTATACGTCAGAATATTCTTCTCTGGGCTGTTTCTGTATTATGTGACACAATTCTAGGAGAAGACCATTGACAGCTATATCACAGGAATGCACAGAATAGCTATTTCAGGTAACAGGGGAAAATACCAGAGAGGGATAATCCTGTAATCTTACACAAATTACTAAACGTAATATGTCTCTTCATGCCTGCCTTTTAAAAAACAGTTGCCATGAGTAGTGGTTGTGATGAGTAAAAAGAAGAACTAAAAATAACGCTGGTCACGGTAGCTCCCAGCTATAATCCTAGCACTCTGGGAGGCCAAGGCAGGTGGATTGCTTGAGCTCAGGAGTTCAAGACCAGCCTGAGCAAGAGCCAGATGGCTGTCTCTACTAAAAATAGAAAAACTAGCCAGGAGTAATGGTGCATGCCTGTGGTCCCAGCTACCGAGGAGGCTGAGACAAGAGGATTGCTTAAGCCCAAAAGTTTGAGGTTGCTGTGAGCTATAATGCCAAGGCACTCTATCCAAGGCAACAGAGTTGAGACTGTCTCAACAAAAAAAAAAAGAAAGAAAGAAAGAAAGAAAAGAAAAAGCTTTTCCCCACTTTTGGGTTTGCAAAACACCTTAATTTAATTTGATTCTTACAAAACTATGGGCAGACCCTTATATTGCTACCTCACTGATAAACTCAGGCTGAAAAACTAAATGGATTCCCAAACATCTATTGCTAATGAAGGCATCCCTTAAACCTGAATGCAGGCCTTCAAATTCTAAAATCCATGCATAGAAAATACAGGTGAACCAAGTTATATTTTTTAAAAAAGAGTACTTCTGAGAAGGTCTCAGAAAAATAGCTTGATGTGTGAAAAGCTTCAAATCATGAATACAGACCTTTGTGGAAGAAATACAATGGACAGCCAAGAATGAATATATGGATGGGAGGTGGGTAGGAAAAAAACCTGATGTATATCCAAAAATAAAGAAGAATATTAGGGGAAAATGTTCAAAGGATCGCAGCTTTGTGTCTAAGGCATAACTAGATTCAAAAACCACAGACACAAATGGGGGGAAAAATGGAAAAGCTGACAGACATTCCTAAATGGCCCCAGGCTCAGAGAGAGAGGCAGTCTTTGAGAATGTCAGACAAACCCCACAGAGAGCCCCAGCGGGCGCCTTCAGTAGCAGAACTAACCTTACCCCTTGGCCCAGTTAACCACTTCCTCTCTAGAGTAGCTTAGCAGAAGGGCAGGGATAGATCACTCTGTCAGAGAAATTTCTCCAGAGGTTGCCAGATGCCCTTAATCTCATCAGCCCAGCATTTGACCCTTGATAAGAGGTTAGCAACCTTTATAAGGACAGCGCCTCAAAGGTCCTCAGTCATCTATACCTTTATGTAAATGAAATTCAGGTCCTTACTTGAAAGGAGGCTTAGCATCCAACTGAGCACTGGATGGGAATAAGCAGACAGTCCACCTTCTCAAGGAAAGTTGGCAATGCTGAAGGAAGCTATTGCCTTTTCACAGGTTAGGATTAAGATTAGGAAACATATTTTGAAAATAATGCATTCTATAGAAAAACTTTGAATCTATGGGGTAATATGCATATGCAGAGATAGGCAATAAACATTTGCAACACTAAAGATCATTGCTAATGTTCATTCGCCTCTTGCTATTTTCCAAGCCCTGTGCTTTACACTCATTATCCCGTTTAATCTCTACAGCCACCCTATGGAGAAGGGTCTGATTACTTTCCTCATTTTAAGGATAAAGAAGCAGGTTTAGAAACTGTTTATATAGCTAGTAAGTGGTAGGGTAGAAATTTAAACCAGTCAGTACAATTTCAGTTTAGCCACTACATTTGTGTGCTAAAATTAAGGTGCCATAATTTAATCATATCGCATATATGCACATACACACATCAATATTCTAGACCCTGTAGGAAGGATGCCAGAACCCCTTATTATTATAACTTTTTAAAATAATACAGCAATCGTTATAGGAAAATGTCCATAGTTAACTCCCTCCCACCTCCCATTAGCTGACCTAATTTTCATAGACCAGACATGCACCCCAGGTACATATGGGTACCTCATTCCTTCTGTCGACCACCTCTGTCAAGAGACCAGTCGCTGTCCCTTGGGTGGTCAATTTATATAAGTTCTACTGCAGAACGGAATAAAATGCAAAATGTGAGTGCATTTCTAGTCTAAAACTCAGAGCTTCAAATTAAAAGTGGTCTTGCTTTGCTACTTGCTTAGGGTAACACATGTAAGGCCCAGAAGAGTCCTTGGTCTCTCCCTTCTACCATTTTTATTATTTGGCTAAAAATTTGGGGCTAAGTATGCACATATGGGCATATAAATATGTGTATGCAGGTATTTGACCTGCAATGGGCCATTGATCTGCACATTTAAAAATGAATCTGCCCAAGGGATCTGTTCCCTTGCGTCATGTTGGAGAGACACGGAGCAGCCTTCTTTATAGCCGTGAGCTTATGAACAACACAGTAGCTAAAGGGTGACCACTCTCTTCCCTCTTTCTAATCATGACAATTATATCACAATTCATATTTTATGCAATTATCTGATTCAAAAACAAATAAAAAAAATCATTATTCTAGACTTTTTCTTTTTAACAAACTAGAGAAAAAAAATCCTAAAAAAAAAAAATCATCCTTTTCCCTACCTCTCCACATCTTACCCTCATTCATGACCATCTTGGTCATGGTTGTACTGAAAGCACAGACAAATGTAAGACCTCCTGCTTTTGGACAATAAGGAGGCCATTTAGAACAGTAGAGGGCAATGGACATTGCCCTGTCCAGTGCCCGAATGAATACAGCTGTGTTCAAGGCAGTGTTGCTACGGTCAAACAGAAAAGTCCATGGTAACTTTGAAATATTTTGAACTTATTGATCTTAAGTCTTTCTTTAGAAAATAAATGAGTATCCAAAATTCCTCATGAACCCAAGGGACGTTTATAAATAGAAAATCTTTGTCTACTTGAGGCCAAGCTGGCTATAGAATTTGTCTAACTATTAAAATAGAAGGGACTTCATACCCTTGAAAAGATTCCAGGTATAGTCATGGCATAGGCTTCCATTGGCCTTTAATCAATCATATTGTTCTTGCTAAACCTTTGATAAAGTTATTTTGTTTTTCTACTGCACTCTCTGTTAACTTTAGATCTAATGAATAAGAAATATCCATAGGATGGTTGACGACTAGAACATAAAACAAACCAGGGTTTTATTCCATCGCAAGGTAGCATACGTACAGGCTTTAACTCAACTGAAAGAATAGACTTTGTAAAGTTTATTGAAATAAATGAGCCTGTGGATACCACGTGAGAGTTTTTTTTTGATTCATTCAAATAGTAAGTTATGTTATTATCACAATAATCTGACATATCCCAGAACTTATAGTTTTCCCACTGTAAATGTAATATTCATCTGTCCAAGAGGACTTTGATATAGGGATTGAAACTTTAACAATAAGTTCCATATAAATACAAACTGATATTATTCATTGCAGTTTTACCTCTCCGAGTGAACAGATAAGACAAAAAGACATCCATCATGGCGGTGATAGGTCATCAAATCGAGAATCATGATGGTGTGCTTTATGATATTTGCTTGATTAAGTGATCGCCACAAAATAAAGAGCTTTATACTTACCACAAATAGTAACCAAATTAAAAGAACACCAAGAAATCAAGTCTCAATTTCTTATTCTAATAGAAGAAAACAATGGCATGTAAATGTTCTGTGTGAGTTACCTACACACATAGCTAATGGAAGTTTTTACCCCACCTCTTGAATTTTTAATAACCCAGTGGTTATTATTAAAACTCTTGGGAATTCTTCTACTACATTCTATGTAGGCGGTGGTCAAAAGCAGCCTCATTTCAGGCTAGCTAGAAGGGTACACCCATTTGGGTAGAAAAATCCACCAGAGTTAATCCTCAAAAGTGAATTTTCCACAGCCTATAATCAGGAGTTGCTGGGCATTTGATTAAATACCCCAGGCATTTGAATCCCAACCTGCTTTCTTTTCTCCCCCCACCAACTGGCAAACGAGAGAAATCAGACTAAGAAACTGAAGAAACAAAGTGTGTACTTGAATACAGAAGCGCTTGTACCTGCCATCCTGCTGCGAACGGAATGGGCTGGGCTTTCAAAGTGTTAGTCAGCTTAACTCCCAGTTGGTGGTACTGGGAGAATGTAGCGGCTCACTCTTACTGCTCTGTTTCTGTTCTTTAACTGCCAACTGGAATACAATAGAGGAGTCAAATGGAAACAACAGAGAGATGGATCCAGAAAGAACCAGAAAAGGTGACAACAAAGCAGGCAAAGAAAACGATAAGATTTACAAGATGCTGTTGACCAAGTTGGCATCCCAGACTATTTCCCACTGAAGATGATTGTGCTTCAGTTAATTGCCACTTACCCTTTGAAATTTGTAATAGTTTACAAATCACAAATTATCTAGAGGATATTCATCCTTGCAGCATTTTCAAAAAAGACATATCATGTGCTTTACCCAAAGGGAGAACAGCCACGTTACCATATTGGGCAGACGTGGATTATCTATCTTTTATGCACTATGAAAGATTTTAGGATAAAGATACAGGGCGGAAGCATTGAACACACTATTTTGGTACCTCCATTTTTATATATTAGCATATGTGTAGTTAATAGAGAGGGCTAGATATTTGAGTATCCTTATACCATATCAACAGGTATAAGTACCAGGAACTTTACATAGGATCAGTTTCTCCATCATCTCTCTATTGTTCAAACACTATATTATTACTTAGAGTAGACACAAGACTGATATTTACCACAAAATCCCTCTTTCCCCTTCTAACTTTAGAACATATCAAAGTATGGATGCCACTATCTTTGGCCGAACACATTTAAGAATTCACACATCAAAACCTAAACTTCAAGGGTTAGAGAATAGCACATCATCCCCGTGCTACAAGAATTATAATGTTCGTAATTTATATGTTATTTAAATATATTTCCTGATACACAAAATTGCAGTTTTCTAGACTGCAAAGGATGGAAAAGCAGTCAAAATCATGCGCTTTATACATAAACAAAATTGATTAAATACCTTGGGTTTCAATGTACCAAATTAGTCCTGGTTTAGATAATGTACAAGAAGGTTTGTATTACAGGTTTCTGCATCAAGCTGATAAGACGTAAACTTTCTTGAGGCTAAGAAAGTGATAAAATCAAAGGTAATCTCATCTTGTGGGACATGATAAAATCTTACCTCATCATCTGTGATAGCCAAAATGTCTCCTTTTCCCTCTGATTTTATCAATCATGCCGTAGCAACCTTCTGACAGTTTTTATATAGGATACTGTGTTTGGATGTAATCAGAGTCAGGATATTAACTAGGTGATCCAAAGTTCAAGTACAAATTGTAAACAACTTTTGTTGTTGTTTCAGCCAGCCTGAAAATTCAGGATAAGGACAAGAAGAATAAGAATTTTCCAGGGGCCAGCAAAAAAGAAAAAAAATCAATACTAAGGTCATTATATACATTACTGTGAACTTGCTAGCATTTTAATATTCTTATAAATCAATTTTTGATTCTACAAATTACTAAAAACCTCAAATTACATCTATCTCCAGACAAAGAAAGGTGGTAATTTGCCAATTTTCTCCTTCTAGACCTGAACTATCATTCTTAATCGTCTACTCTGCTCAAATTCATTGTAAAAATGACCAATTTGCCACCTCACTTCACCCGAGGAACACAGTACTACGGAATGTAGGTCCCTGGATACGTAGTAGAACAACCAAATACTACCTGGGGACAGATGAGCATGTGTGTGTAACTTGAACTGTTCCAATTATTCTTTTGCTTATAAAACAATTCCTATACACATTCCAACAGCATACACTTTGAAGCTAGATCCATTAGCATGCAACATTTTCTTCTTCTGGAAGTCAACTCACAATAAATCTCTTACCTTGGCGAGAGACGGAACAGCAGAGGCCTCATAATAGGATGAGTGATGTAGAAAATGTTCTTCAACTGCCTTCCCGGGGGGATTTATGTTTCCAAACCTAGGAACACCAGCTGCCCGCATGGATGGAATGCTAAGCAATGCAGTAAAACCACCAATGCCATATATATAGTTTTTCAACTTTGAAAAATCTAGAAGAAACTGTAAAATAAGTAAATGAGTAAGCACGGGTGTCTAAAACTTATAGCACGAATTAGTCGGAAAAAACACACAGCTTAAATAAGGAGCGCAGTGGTGAGCGCTTATTTTTGGCGCAATTGTGTAAATAACGTGCATTCTCCTAGACACTGGAGCGTTATTGTGTTCTTGGTTAGAGGTTTAAGAGAGAGGGTGTATTATTGTATAACAAAAATATCCTTCAAGGCCATCACTGGATCTGAATTACAGATAAAACGTCAGTGGAAGAGTCAATGGTTTTTTAGTGTTCTTTTTCCCCCCCAAAGTACCCAAGAGAATAAAGAAAAGTGAATCTAAGAAAAATGAAATGAAAACATTTCATATGCTAGTGTTTTATGTTTCAACATTAAAAGTCAATGTTTGATTCCATACATTTCTAAAAACTCACCGTGTATCTATCGCAAGACAAAGCAAGGTGGTAACTTGGCAATTTTCTACTTCTAGGCCTGAATCATCTTCCTTAATCGTTTGCTCAAATTCATTGTAAAAATGACCGATTATAGACATGTAATTCTATTTCCTCATTTATTTGTTTGAAAAAAAAAATCGCCCTTAATTTTTTTTAAAATAGAGTTTCAAATTAGACTTGTTGCCGGTCTAAATTTAGCCTCATTCATTGTGTCATATTTCTCCGGGCACGAGAAAGAAAATCAATGCCCCTACTCACCTTTGGAAGAATTTCACTGCCAAGTCTCCATGGTTCTGTGGCATCCAATAATCCGTGGCTTAGTATTGATTTTTCTAAGACACCTGTAGAAACTGCCTCTCCTTCCTTTCTAACAAAATATAGCAACAAAAATCGTGTAGTTTCTGAATGAAATTAAGCATAGGCTATTAAGCACAACTTCATCCTGTAAGGAAATGTGGTTTCTATTTCCTAAAAATGTTAACTTTGCGTGATTTTTCGGAGCCATTTAACAACTGTTTAAAGGTAGTGTGACCATCTATTGTCAGTGTTAATTTGAACGTAAGTTTTTTTTAGGCATCTGGCAGTGAACTCGTGTATTACAAGGAGCATTTATTTTCCTAAGGAAATAGACAAATGGTAAAGCCTAGCCAAGTTCAGTTCCCAGTTGAAAAATATATATCTCCGAAATTGGGAACTGTTGGACTATGAATCAAACCACAATCATGCTTTTTAAAGCTTTGATGAGATAGAGGACCTCCAATGGAGCAGAGTACGTCAAATCCTAGGGGAAAGAGTGGGTTAAACTTGGGGTACATTTTATAGAATTAAAAGAGAGAGAAAAACAGACAAGAACCATTAGCCTTCCCACTTCCCCTGAAAAACACAAATGCAAAAAAATAAATAAATAGAAGTCCCATTTCCAGCATTCTTCACACACCTGATTTAAACCTCAAAGGTATTTGTGTCACCCTGAGCAGACTTCTTGGGGCATGTCTGAATATATTCCCTGCAGCCATTCTGCATGGAGCAGCGTAACTACAGCTGGCAACTGACTCCATCACTCACTCCTTGAGCTTGAGAATCTGCAAAATAAAAATGCAGTGTTAAAAAAATTTTTTTTTTCCTTTTAAGTTTGCTTTTCCCCGTGAAATCGTAAGGAGGAAAACGCAAAGCAGGTTGTTTCCCACAATATATGTGACATCTTGGTTAAAAGTGACAGGACCGTGTTGCACTCTGACAGGTTCCGTGTTCAGACCTGACAGATATAAACCTGTAGGAACAACCTCCCTGCCACAGACACTTAAGCTCGTGTGAAAACTTTGATTGGATAGTCCCTTGATTAGCTTTCTCAGCAGTGAGAACGACTGTCTTTCAAGTTCATTATAAATTACGCTATTCATCACATTACTGTCAATTTAAGCTTCCATTTTATGAAAACCAAGGCATTTTAACTACTCATCAAACCTGCGCGCATTTTTTGAGTTAAAGAATTAGATCAGTCCAAACTCCAGTTCTCAAGGGAGAGGTTCCATTGTTCATCAGGCCATGTCTACACTGGCTGAGCAAAGCGCTCTGTTCAGAAGGAGAAGCGCCTTTGGCAGCTAGAGTCCACATAGCTGACCCATGGATGCCTGGGCGGAGCTTCTTCACCTAATTACACAAGTGCAATGAAATTACTCAACGTTTGATGAAAATGACTCATGACGACAAAAAAAAAACCATGATACGATTGTTGTTCCAATCTATTCACATGGCAGTCACTTAGAATGCAATTCAAAGGACCTATAGGAATGAGAAGGCTGAATGCTTTCACTTTATAAGAGATGATGAATACGGGTATCGAAATAGTCGATCACTCAACATTTGGTTCAATCCAAGTCATTCTTCTTAAATAAGACAGTTGTGGCACAATTTTCAAATGCAATACCTTTTTCCTAACTGGTTTGGGTTAAACTTAACAGCTCTCATCTTATATTTATAGAGAAAAATAATCAGGGCTTAAATAATTAAAGCCTTTTCGTGAGGGTGACCTCACATAAAAGAATGGGTCAGAAGGTAATCGAAATTTTAGAGAAAATATTTATACTCTTCTGATGGTTCAAGATTCAGAAACAACTGCGGTTATTATTCTATCCTGGTGACAGTACAGTGACCTCAAATCCTCTTGAAAATTAAGATTCTTTCCCTAATTTTTAGAAGAAAAAGAGGATTAGCAGAAATGTTCTCCTAACAGCTTTGAAATTATAGGCTTTCCCCTTCATCCACCCAAACACACTCCACCCTGTGAAATAATAGATACAACGCTAATCACCTTTGGAATTATGCCAGCCTTCCCCATAGGTGAGCTGGCAGAATTGGACCAAATTGCCTTGAAGGAATAAAGCCTGTCTCACCCCCGTGAACTCCCTCAAAGGGCCCAGAGAGGATTTATTCTGATTCATTGAAGATTTAAATGTGTGAGAATCTATCAGAACTGTGATCTACGTGATATACTCACTCCGACCAATATCACCACTGAATAAATTAGTTAGATTGAACCCCAAACCCCAGTTTCCCCCATCACTTGGATTTTGTCGGTAGGAGTATTTCATGTTGTTGCCAATCCTATCTTCAGATTTTCAAGGGACACCTTCAGTCTCTCTGTTTCAGTGTGACAATCATGCAATCTATATAATAACCCCCCTTTTGCTGGGTGCAAAAGTTCCCACTGCAGACTAAGTCATGACGAAGTATTAGTGTTTAAATTACAACTCAAATGATCAAACAAAAGAAATCTAAGTTAGCTAAGAATTGCCTTATTTAGCAATGTTTGTCTAAGAAAGTGGAATCTTCTATCTTCTTTCCCTGCATGACAACGCTGAGGGTTTCTAAATGTAAAATGACCACCAACATCTTTGCCACACGTTTTAATCACCTCTGATGATAAGGATTATAAGGAGATAGCAAACACCCTAATGATATTTTGTGCTCTGTTCTCAATGCCTTGTATACATGAACTGACTCCTGCAACAACCCGATAAAGTAGGAATTATTATCCCCATTTTACAGATGAGGAAACAGAATCACAGAGACAGGAAGGGAACTGCCTGGGATCACATAGTTAGGAAGTGGCAGAGCTGGATTTGAATCCAGGCAAACTGGTTTTTGTGTCTCTGCTCTTACACTGCCCAACAAAAACGCTTGGCTGAGTCATGGTAACACAACTGGTATATCCTTATGCACAGAGATCTAAATTAAAAGGTGGTGTTTTGACATGTAATCTTTCCTTCCTTTATAAGGGTGGTTAATATGCCTGGAACTGACACTCCACTCCATGAACTACGCTGTCCGATGAGCTCATGATTAAACTCCTCACTCACAGGCATCTTCTTCTTTGTTGAACCAGTGTCTCTGTCGTTCAGAATAAGTTAGATGTATTCAGGAGCAAAATTTGTTCTTCCCCATCATTATTTCAAGATATTACTTGTGCCTTTAAAATTTGAATTTTTAGATGTTCATAAATGTGAAAAATACCAAATGAGAAAGGAAAAGCAGACATGGAAATGATTGGCTAGGGCCTCTGAGTAGAGCCTGTAATAAATGTAGACTTATGGAAATAGGCCTTTCATAGTCAAATCTTGATAGTAACTATTGCAAGCCGGACAAGTTATTTCTGTCTCACTATAATGTAGTTCCTCATCTATGAAATGGGAATAAAAGCACTCCTGCTTAGGACTGTGAAGATTAAATAAAGTAATCCACGTGAAATGTTTAACCCAGTGCATGACCCATAGTGAGTACTTGCTAACTGTGAGTTATTGTTATAATTCAATTCAGCATCAATAGACTACCCTCTGGCAGCAATGAAGCATTAACAATTAAAAGTTGTCATTTTGATGTGAAAGTATGAATACAGATTTTAGAAAACTTGGTTGTGCTCACAGAAAATTCTTTCAGGACAGGCACCATTTTGCTTTAAAAATTCACTGAAGCTGGCTGCCGTGCCTCATACCCGTAATCCCATCACTTTGGGAAGTGAGGGTCCGTGAGGCCAGGAGTTCAAGACCAGCCTGAGCAACATTGAGAGACCTTCCATCTCCCAAAATAAAAGAAAGAAAAATTGGCGGGTGTGGTGACACATGCCTGTAGTCCCAGCTACTAGGGAGGCTGAGGGAGGGCTGGCTTGAGCCCAGGAGTTTGGGACTACAGTGAGTAATGATCGTGCAGTCCAGCCTGAGCAACAAGAGTGAGACCCTGGTCCTACAAAATGGACAAAAGAAATCACTAAAACATAACTTCACTGAAAATTGTATTGTCCTTTATCTTGTGAGAACATAAGCAAATAATAGACCATGCCAGAATCCCCTGAAAAGTCATCAGAGCTTACAATATTGTCACTCACCTAATAAGCCAGAAGTAGCTGTTTTTGTATGGTAAAGTATTAAATGACATAAGAGGATTGCTTGCTTAATTGTTGGGTTTTTTGTATTCTAATTCATATTTTATACAGTTAGTTAAGTAAAATTGACCTTGACGGCTGTGATAAAATTGTAACCATCGCCACTTCGACGGTAGTAAAATTGTCCATACATTTGTTCAGTTTGTCTGTTTCCTTCTTTACCTCCTTCCTTCTCCATATTCTAAAGACTTAGGTTTGTGCTTAAGTCCAAACTCTTTGAGGCCAAATAGGCAACTTAGAAATGACTGCCAAGGAGTCTAAAATAGGAATGTCCATCCCAAAGAAAGAGGAACGCAAGTACTAGGAGAAAATGACTCACCATTGGCGTGGAGCTACTCTGTAAATGCTAGACAAAGAAAATGGGGAGAAATGAAACCTTTCCCTTCCGTTCTCAAATGGAGACTGTCACCAGAGACAGCATGAAAAGCCCTGAGGCCCAGAAGCTATTCTAGGTGAATCTCACACTTTCGCCTGGATTGTCCCAGGATGCACTGAGCTGTCTCTGTGTCCTCTGGATGCTGTGGGACTGGAGAACCACTTGCTGGTCCCCAGGGGGCTGGCCGTGAGGAGCAGCTCTTCTGCCTCACTTCCCAGGACCCCCAGAGACCAGATATTCTTAGACAATCCTGGGGGCAAGGAAGTCTTGGTACAGAGACTTGTGCCTTGGCCAAGAATTAAAGTCTTCAATAAAGGGGTCAGTGGGATAAAGGGAGTAGACAGAAATGGCAATGTGGTGAGACAGTCTTGGCTTCCACCCTGCACTGGCACCCAACTACCCAGCACCGTCAACCTTCAGCTCTCTCCTCAGACCTCACAGACTCACAGACTCAGAGACCTGAAGACCCTCATTCTAAAACAAGATCTCAGTAATGCTCAACTTCTGGCTGTCTGGATGATGAGGACGGCATGTCCCAGGGATGGCCACCTGCCTAAAATCTCACACAGCGAGTGGCAGCTCTGGCATTAGAACCCCGTTGAGGTAGAGGAAGGTGGTTACAGTGTTATTTCAAGGGAAAGTGGACTTTATGTCAAAGCGGAAACACCAAGAAAGACAAAAACTGCTACTGGCGAGAGAAGGCAGCATAACTGGGCTGTGAATTATCTACAGAGACACCCAGGAGGATGCAGAGAACAAGGACCGTGAGGACCAACACTGTGCAATCTGATTTCTTCCCAGAGAGGACGAGCTCCCAGCAAAGGACTGTGGCAGTTCCTCTGTGGAATGTGACCCCGGACCAGGCGCTCTGTCTAGAGCATCTCTGTGGCACTGGAGCACGGTGCCAGGGACCACATTTACTTCATTATCTCCGAGAAACATTTGCAGTTGATTTCATGACTCCTCTCCCCAGGGCCCATCCAATGTGTTTTTTAGGTTTTCTTTTCTTTTTTCTGTTTAATCGTCTATTTTTTAAACATAGTATCAATTTAATACTTTTAAGATTTTTTTTTATTTTGTCAATATATTTCAGATGTTATAGATAAAAAATAAATTTCTTATTTTCATGTAGCAGTTTCGTTTTTTTCTTATTGCCACACGTCTTAGGTCTTATTGAAGGCGAATCGAATCCTTTAATCGGAGTTATTTTAAAAATAATTCTACTGGGCAGTGCCTGTGGCTCAAAGGAGTAGGGCGCTGGCCCCATATATACTGGAGGTGGCGGGTTCAAACCCAGCCCTGGCCAAAAACTGCGGAAAAATAAATAAACAAATAAATAAAACAAAACTATAATTTACTTATCTCATATCACATACACAAATTTTAACAATCTCCAAACATCAAATAGAAAGTTTGAAAATAAAGGAGGAAGAGGAGGGAGAGGAGGAAGGGTGCAGAAGTGGGGAGGAGAGGAAGA
>NW_003852402.1:22774524-22913945 GCF_000181295.1 Otolemur garnettii
AGAAGGTGGAGAAGAAGAGGAAGAAGAAAGGGAAGCAGCTACCCCATTATCCCACACTGGCCATTCCATAGACCTGCTATCACTTCTCATTATCCTTTTTATATGATTCCACACACCAATTCCACCCAGGTGATTTGATTCTTAATGAAATGGATGTGAATTAATTCTGATGATCATAAATTTTAATGAGACAACACTTCAAATGCTCTCCGCCATTGCAAATGCAAAACTTATCTTTTCTGTGGCGAAACTGGAAAGCCTTTCTTAGGAAACGGTGATTGTTTCACCTCTGCTGTTTCTTCCATAATGACACAATTTGCATATCAGCAAGGTCAGAGGGGACAGAACTGGAATCTCCAGCTCCCCATCTCCCCACCTCCACGTCACCCCTTCACATCGCTCATTCCCTTTTGTTCACAACTTTTATAATTTCACAGAATTACAAGTCGTACAGCACGGCATCAAGTTTGATCTTACCATTATGCTTGATTGTTTGAAATTATAGTCATCCCAGAATGTTGACAGAATCCTTTTCAATATTTTCTCTTTTGCTTTATTAAGTGGCAGTGTCATACTTAAAGAATGATCATTTCTGAGGCCACTCATTCAAACCTTTGAAGACTGACATCCCATTAAACATTCTTTCCCCCCAATCTTCTGTTTCTATCCCTAACACATTTGACATGTCAGAAATAATTATAAGTAGCTTAATAAACACAGGAGGCATTTCTCTTTAATACTGCAGAGTGGATGAGCATAGGATCCTTTTGTTATCAGCTTTATTCTAGTTGGAAATTGGTATTCAGGATCAGCAATGTCTCATGAAAAAGTAGAGGCCTGGCCTAGGGTTTCAGATTTCTCTGGCCCAGCCCCACCTTCCAGGCACTTGTTTGTTCCTTACAGATCATCATTCACAGAAAAGGTCTGCCTTCCTCACAGAGGTCCTTCACCTTCTTGTGCCACATATCATATGACCATGTTCTCTGTGTCACTTGTTAATAACAGGGCAGCGTGTTTAAAAACACCTTTCTGATTAGAATGGACAAAAAGAAGAGTTAGAGCCTAGCATGCAGAGTGATTTCTTCTTTCACACTTTTCCTTAGAATGGGCACTGCCTGTTCTCGAATCAGACAAAGGCAGAAAACATGTTTTGTATCCAAGGTAAATGGAGAATGCCTGTGCCTATATTTCCTTTCAAAGCTTACTCCTCCCATATACAGTAAAAAACTATTAGCAAGGACCTTCCTCTTTCATGGCTCCCTGGGCTGCACTGTCGAATAAATAAAACCACCTCTCCACAATATGATGCATTCTCTGCACCTCTCTCCAGGTGGACGCAATGCAATGTATTACTGGGAACATTGTCTCTTTGCGTGGATAACCATGATTACAACAGGTTTTCTGAATCTCTGATTTGTCAGTTGATGTTACCTGCTCTGACAAGCCTTAGAAAGAAACTCTGCCAGATGGGCCTACATGTGAAGAGGCCCAAGGCTGCCCTAACCCCCCTGATACAAATGCTGAGAGACGAGTTTCTGAACTGGCCGTGGCTTGATGGAAAGAGTTCTTGACTTGGACAGATGGGATTGCATCTCTTCCCTGCCACGTATTCACTATGTGGCTTTGAACAAGCCACTTATACTCCCTGAGGTTTATTTTATAAAATGCTGGTAATAATGCCTTCGGGGGGCTTATATAATAAACCAGATAATGTATATGACAATGAAAGCACTGGCTCATAAAAAAAAAAGCATCCTACAGATGGTCAGCATTATGCTTCTTAAATAATAGCTTATAGCTAATGAGTGAGTCAAGATCACGGACATCAGAGAGAAATCTAAGGGAAGTCCATATATAATAAAACTATATTGATTCAATACTAGCCATGGGGCTTTCTTCTAAGAAATAGTATCATGAATAGAATTTAATCTGATGGATGTATCATATATATACAGGTGACCAACTATCAGGGACCACCGTGAAATACGGGAAACCACACCACACACAGAGCAGACATAAGTGAATACTTCTTAATAATTCAGGAGGC
The DNA here is from genome assembly GCF_000181295.1 of Otolemur garnettii. Taxonomy (NCBI): domain Eukaryota; kingdom Metazoa; phylum Chordata; class Mammalia; order Primates; family Galagidae; genus Otolemur; species Otolemur garnettii. The sequence continues at coordinate 22,776,572 of NW_003852402.1, forward strand.
ATTTCATTGTCTTCCTGTACCTAAGGGTCATCATTATGATTATCAGTGGCTAATTTGCTAGAGAAATGGACGGAATCCAAATGACTCTATAACTGAGAATAAATCTTTAGAATTAATTCATGCCATCCATTTTTAATACTGTCGTGTGTCTCTATTTAAAAAAAAAAAATGAAGTAGCATGGCCCTCACTAGCTCCAAGTTATTTGACCTGAGCTTTTTAATAATTTGCACTCTCTCTAAGGGGGTGGTAACCACAGCACAAGTTTCCCCATTCTAACGTACCTCCCCCCACAATGCCTTTTGGGTGGTGTTCAAGGCTGGGAATTCTGCATCTCCGACCTGGCTGCACCATATTTGGAAAAAGCAGCAGGAAGAAACTTCCGGGCTGGGAACTAGAGAGGAAATAATAAGCTCTGTGCTGACTAATTGATGAGACCATCAAGAAGATGGAATGAATGAAAAGCTGAGGAAGAGTTCTGTAAGGCTGTGTAAGTCACGTGGCACCCGACAAGTGTAAAGTGGTATTCTAAGTATTGCTATTAATAGTCTCAGTTTACAATGGGGAAGTTAGAGATAGCTTGAAAGGGGTGAGTTTTTTCAAAGGGTGATACATTTATTCCTCCATCAGCCACTTCTTGCTCCCTCAGCTTATTTCTCAGCCACCATGAATGACATGTATCGTCTATCCTTATTTGCATCCGTTCTTATCATAGTTTGACACAGCTGAAATACACGGGAAGATCTTGCAGAGAATAAGGCTGCTGCAAGCAAATTCTGAAATTTTAAAAATAACTGTCTCCGGAGAGGAAAGCACCGAGGTACTTCTTCACATAGGAGGATAAAATGCTCTTGTTAATATGACTTCAAGCATGTAACAATTACTGTCGGGTGGTAGAATAGTCTAAGAGCTCAGCATTTGCCCACTCTATCTGTTAGAATGCCCTGGTGACAAAAGGCAGAGACATATCAGAATGATGTCCGCTCCTGAGCTTGGCCATCTGAATTGTCTTCTTGAAATAAATAAATATGTGTGTGTGCGTGTGTGCGTGTGCACATGTGTACAGGCATAGGCTCTCGTGGTTGTATAATTATAAGCACACACAGTTATACAAAAATATAGCATTGTACAAACTGAAGACACACTTGGCAGAGGGCTGTAAAGCTCACAAACATCATTAATCATTTGTAAGCCACTGAGGAGTAAACGTAGATAAATAAAAGTAGATATTCAGTTCCCCACCATAGAAAAAAGGCTGGTTTTGGTCTCCTACTTAACTATTAGAAGCGTCTTTAGAATACTGCCATGAGCACAATATAGTCCATAGTATTTAAAGGGAGAGATGAGAAATGTATAAAATGGTTATAAAAAGGGCAGTGCCATCAGAGATTGAATGAGGAAGGTTTAGATTTGCTGGTATGGACGGATACATATACTACGTGGGAAAGCAACTTGTAGAACATTAAATATGTCAGGGTCCCACTCAGGTTTTTATACACACATATAGAGAAGCGTACCTACAGAAAAAGTGAAAAAAGGCAAAAAGGAATCTATTCCTAGTTGTTCTATCTGGGAAGACAAGTTAAATTGGGGAGGGAGGAGTGGGAAGAGGGGGGAGTTCCACTTCAATCTTTAAATTTCAGTATGGCTACTATTATTTTTATAATTAAATTTTTAAAGAAACTAGAAGTCACAGCCCCTGTGTCTGGGGAACACTGAGTGTGATTACAAGTTTTTCGTTCTTGAGTCTGTGAATTTCTGTCCATCACATAGTTCAGTAAAATAGTTTTTAACTGATGGAAATAGTGCCTTTCCTGGCATACGGCCACTTACCCTTGGCAAATACTTCCAAAGCTTCATCCAGGATGTTTTGCCCATGTTAACTCAAATCTAAGGAATAGAAGATGCTTATAAATCCATTTTGCTCTCAGTCCACATTCATGGCAAAAAAAAAAAAAAGGCAGGGGGTTCCTTTCTTATTTTTAACTGGACAGATTTGAAGCACTAAAAATAAAAATTATTCTCCCTCCCACCCCCGATTACGGGGAGATTTTTATCCATACATGCTTGTCCTGAAAATCTCACAGCAGCTATTTTAGAACATGGGCTCAGGTAAAGGTGCCTTCCACCGTCACCACCACATTTGGCCCTTTATCAGTACCCCTTCTCTGGGATCTTTTGAAACAACAGTGCACTCAGCCAAGAAGACTAAAAATTTGAGTTTGATATTTTGTCTAAAAGGTGATCTGCCTGACTATAGTTACCACACAGGACCCTGGTCGTTCTTTCATTTGTTTGGAAATATGACTGTGCCATGAGCCATCCACTTGGTCTCCATGATAGCATAAAATGAATTGTCACTTAGTCCGTTCAAGAAACTTAGCATTGTGCAAGCAACAATATCAAATAGAGAAAAGACCATAAAGATTGCCAATGTTTTCTAACCTCTGAAAAATTCATGTGTCCATCTGTGATATAGAACCTAAAATTTTACTCATGATGGAAGTGAAGCATTAATTTTTATCTCTATGATATTAAAAACCGACACAAAAGTTACTAAGGGAAGTATTAAGGAGTAATGAGAAGCTACACACAGGGAGCTGGCAGACCCTGACGGGTGGGCCAAATGCAGGCTGCTGCTTGTCTGTGCAAATAAAGTTTTATTGGAACACAGTCACTCTCATTTGCTTATGAATTGCCTCTGGGTGCTTTTGAGCTACAACAGAGGAGGTGAATATTTACCACGAGACCGTATTCCACACATAAGCTAAAATATTCACTTACTGGCTCAATATAGAAAAAAGTTTGCCAAACCCCAATATGTTAATAAAGCTTGGAAAATGTACTTTAAAACTGTAATGTACCTATTTGTCTATTTTTCATGTTGGTGTGTACTTTTGGAGAGCCTAAGTGATTCCTTAAGACATGTGTCTTCCGCTCTGATATTAGGAGGAATAAAATAAAGAGACTATGAATAAATGATATTGTAAGATATAGGTAGAAGGGATATAAACGAAAAATAGAATACTTCCAATGTTTCAAAATCTGAAATTAGCCACTGTGTTCACACTCGTATTGGCCAAGGGCTGAAGTCTGGTGATGAGTGTGGAAAAGGTCTGAATTAAGTAAATAAGACCATCCTAGGGCTTATTTACCCAGTCTCGGAAATGTTTAACACGTTGTTTGTAATGCCCAAATTTCTGAACGTCCCAACTTTATCCTAAAAAGAGTCTGGCCAATTTTTCAAAAATGCTGAAGCTAAATTTTCACAAAACACTTGCACGGAGGGGGAAACGCAGCATTCTGCCAAAGATGCTCCAATTTAATGCTGCCTGGCAAGTTGGCTGGGCTTGTTTGGCATTTCATTAACAAAAAATAAACCTCACTCTTCTTCCTGAGAAAATAGCATGGTTAGTATTTTTGGGGACGGCAAAACTCAGTGTGCTACTTCTTGGTATGAAAAAAAAATACGCAGCTGAGATGTGGATAAATAAAGCTTTAAAAAGCCTTTCTCTGGCATGATAACTTTCCACCCTGGGAAATCCACAATTGTATGTATGTGACTGAATAAAAGTGATATAAAATACACCTTTAAATGTTTAAAAGTCACCTAGGAACAATGACGTAACATGGTGAAAGGGATGATCTGGAAATTTGGTAAACAGATTCTCGTGACACTTTTGAATTGTGATGCTCCCTGCAAGCCAATAATTTAGTCTTTTTGAAGTTCGCTTCTTTGGGTGAGGGGTAAAATATACATCAAGTGTAGAAGTTTGGAGAGAAGATAAATATACTTGTATATTGGTGACTTGAGTGTGGTTCCGCAGAAGAGGTTAAATATACAGGTACACACCCAGAGGATACCAAAACGCAATATTTGTAGGTAGCATACACATTTTAAGAAAGAAATAAACTACGTGAAAACTGCAATACTCAATACATATATCAATAACAAAAGATGAATACAAGTCATGTTGAACACCTCTCATAATTGCAGAAGTCAATGAGAGTTGAACATTCCAAATTTCATATGTAGTAGAACCTCCATAGTTGACTCCCTCCCTATATCAAACCACCTCTTTAAGTTGGCCTACTTTTCAGAGACTGGACATGGCACATGTGTATCAGCCCAGCAGTCCCAGTGCCTTATGCTGACCACCTCCATAGGCTGACCCAGTTTGTTACAGTCCCTTGGGCGGTCAACTTACAGAGGTCTGCTGTACATAAAAACTGTTCATCATCAAGAGAACAGTTTCTTGACTCAGTTGTCAGCAGTGGCATAGACAAGAGCTTTTCAGTTCTGTGCCAAATATTTCTTTAAAGAAGTCTGTATGTAGCCGGGGAAAATAAGTTGCTAACAGCTACCAAGGGGGCTGTAGAGCTCATGTAAACATCAACTGGATAAGGACAGAGTTCAGGCGATGATTGGCTTATGTGCAGGGTATTGGGGAGGCTGAGAACAGGTGGGGTGGGAACAAGACACAGGAAGGAAAGGTCCTTGGAGAAGGTGATGCGCTGTTTTGACTAGAAGAAAAGGAGGAGCAAGCCAGGAAAGGAGGGTGGGACGTGACTTTAGGCAAAGTAGACAGTAAATGCAAAGAAGTGATGGAGTTCATATACAGGATTCCAAGCTGTTGCATTGGGTTGTAGGGCAACGTGCAAGACAGGACATTGTTAGACAGAATTAGAGAGAGGCAGGAAGTAGCAGCGAATCAAGGCTAGAATTCAGCTGAGTCTATTTTGGACTTTATCAGTCGGGTGGCAAGTTGGCTGGGCTGAAGAGTGAGGTTTATTTTTTGTTAACGAAATGCCAAACAAGCCCAGCCAATGTAGCAGGTCTACTTTGGGTTGGAAGTTGGGGGGATCTTGTGGAGACAAAGCTGGGGGAAGAGAGATGTAGATGTCCAAGGGAGAGCTAAACTGCCCCAGATGGTGGTAGCCCTGGTGGTGGTGATGAGTATTAGAGATGTGTTCAAGAAACATTTGGGAGAGAATAGCAGCAGGTCCTGGTAATGGGTTTGATGTGAAAAACAACACAAGTGAGAAAAGAGGAGCCAGAAATGACTCCCAGCAGTGCCAACCAATGAGACCAAGAACGCGGAATGAGAAGTCAGGTTAGGGGAAAAGGTCGTAAGGTAGTTTGGGATGGTGCTACGTGGACATGGCCAGTGGCTAGATATTTGAGTGTAAATTGCAGGAAAGTGACTTGAATTCCATAGAAAATGTCGGAGTAGCTGCAGATCATGACAGGGGATGAGAGGACTCTGGGGGAGCGTGTGGGGTTAAAAAAAACAGAGGGTTGGGAAGAACAGAAGAGGAAATAGAGTTATCCATGCAAAGAAGAAGAGAAGGAACAGCTAGAGGACCATGTGGAGGGTGTGGTGCCTTGGAGGCCAGGAGGATAGGGGACTTCTAGAAAAGGTAGTGGCCAGTAAGACCAAATGCATACAGAGATCTTTAGAAAAGAACCAAAAAAAAAAAAAAAAATACCAGTGGGTTTAAGCAATTCAGGAACCATAAACTCATCAGTTGTAAAGTAAGAGCAGATGCCAGATGCTGGGAATCGTAAAGCAAAGTGCACATACATCCCAACCGTCTAAACTACACACACCCCAAATGTTCAAGAACAGACAGGAGAAATGTGAGATGCACTTGAGCCAATGACTGTCAGTGTCCCAGTGCCACCTGACACCAGACGATTCTACTCCCATCTCTCTTCCACCCATCCTTTCTGTTGTCCTACCATGTTCACATTTGAGAGACTTTCTGGACAATTCACCCTGATCCTAGGATGGTGGGCTCTTTGTCAGGCAAAACTTGGAATAAGATGAAGGTGACATGTTGCTTTCTTATTAAATCTCCTGAGGAAATCAGACAAGGTAGTTTCTTTCTTAAATAATTACTCTCTTTTAAAAACCTCTTCTTTCAGTCCTATTTAAGCCCTGTCGGTCATTATGGAAGTGCTTATGCTTTATTTACAATCATATTTTTTGCAGTAGACGTCCAGGCACATAATGAAACATCTAACGTGAGATCTGATCTATTGGTGAATGGCAATTACAGTTGCCAGTATTTGTCTGCAGTTTAGATTCGCCTACACTGCTAGGGGATAAGGTGATGTAATTAAAAGGGGCTCATCTGGGCGTGAATGGATGGGAGTTCTTCCCAGCTCTAACTAGCTGTGTGACCTTGAACAAGTCCCTTCTTCAAGTTCAGCCTTCATTAGAACTATGAAGTGAGGTATTTCCACTGGATGGTTTCCTCTTCTGGAATTTTCCAGATAAAACTACAACAGATAATCCAGTTATACTTACTAAGATGTAGAAAATGAAATCAAATTGTTCTGTGGATACTGAAACAAATATTGAACAGTTCCCAGGTCGTGAAATCATGGTGTACATCTTAGGAGAGGAATAACTAGGGATAATAATTAAGAAAGATAGCCACACAAAAGGGCTTTTCTTTTTCAAATGAAAAGCTCATTTGAATCACACAATATTTTCCTTCCCTTTCAAATCCAATAGCAAGTGTTTGATGACAAATCAAAGCAAGATTGTTTCAGCCTGAGAACACACGCCACTGTCTCCAAAAGCAAAGTCAGAAAGACAATTTCTGGAGACAAATGATTCATTTCTGCCTCTGCTCTATTCACCAGAAGAACATAACCACAGTTGGGACTCAGTCTGAGGTTCAGGAACACCGAGTCTGTGCTGGTTACCACACAGACTACCCCACCCCCCATTTCTCTCTGTCAGGGGTCCCTAGACAAGGCTGAATAAAATTACCCCAAAGAACCTGGGGGGTGGGGGCTAGGAAATTTAGAATGTGCTTTTGCTTTAAATATATTTAAGTAACCATACTTGTGAACCCGGAGATAAAACGGAATGAAACAAAGCAAAGAGGAAACCTCATCCCCTTTCCTCTTCCTTGGAGGGGCAAAAGAAAAAACAAGCAATGAGCATGTTCCGTCTCCTTTCTGGGATTTCCTGGGATCTCGGGTCCTCAGTCTTGCTCTAGATGGAACTTGTCCATCAGGGAAGCAAATGCTTTAAACAACGTGCCATTCCTTCCTATTCTTGACTTTTCTCAACCCTCCTTCTATGGTGCTGGATTTTTGGATGCTATTTTGTTTTGTATGAGTATCTCCTTCACGACTACTAAATTCATCCCCCCTTTCTTTTCATATCATAGCTGCTGTCAGTCCAAGACCTGTTGCTGTCTCTCACGTGGATTATCAAGACCTCTCTTATCTAGTCTTCTGATTTCTGAAAAGTTCGATTCTTTACCTTCCGTTGCGTGATTCCCAGTCTTCCTAAGTGCAGAGCTGGGAGGGCTGTTTCCATTGCTTTTCTGTGGACGTCACCCTGTCTACCTCCTGCTTGTTTTCACACTGGCATCTCGTATGGTTGGCTTTTCTAACTTCCCAGTGAGCATGGGTACCTCTCTCTGCAGCGTCTACCAGGCTGCCATGTTTTCAGTTAAGTCATCCCAGTGCCCACGTCATCCAGCCATTCCTCCTGAATTCTAAACCCTCTCCCAATGTGTGCCCTGAGTTTGTAACAACGTGTCCAGCTCACCCCTTCTTCTCTCCTGCTTCCCTCACCTATGCCTGGCTCTGACCTTCTGTGAAGTCCTTTGCTGAAAATATTTGGAAATCAAACGTCGTTCTCAGCTGTAATTTACCCCCATCCTTCTAATTCACACCTAAAATCACCTACACTTTGAATATTTCATGTCTTCAAGACTTTAGTGTTTTCTTACTCTCAGTGTATTGGGTCTGTATCTCCTTTGTTAGATTTTAAACTCTTCAAGTACAAAAAATTGCACATCCATAAGTCGACCTTTCTGGGTACTATCCAGTCATCATTTTGAAAAAGAGGAAATTTTAATGGTGACATTAAAATCGAAAGTATTATGCAAATTCACCTGTCCTTCCATGAGGGCATCAATGAACAAATCATTTTGGAAACCACATGGCTTGTCTCTATCCGCTCCCCAGTGGGCCTTGAAAGCACTAAGCCTATTTCTTACCTTGCTTTCTGTCCTGTGGAGCTAATCCAACCATGGACTTGCCTTTGAAGTCAACTGGAACATCACGCATGGGTGAGCTCCAGAGAGCACACAAAAGCAAGAAAAGAAAACTGACATGTTATTCTTAACCAAAGGGCCTGGGCTATTTCTGGGTTTCTGTACACACTTGGGCATCCCACAGACTTCAAGAGTGTGTGGACGAAGTAGGAAAAGGAGGTGAAGTTATCAGTGTCCTGCACACGGGCTGCAGATAAAACTACAACAGCATGGCGGTTTTAAATTCCAAACAAATCATGCCTCCCCCCCCCCTTTTTTTTACTTGTTATCAAAAGTTATACAATCATGAATACGTGTGTAAAGCTCTTTTAGGCTATGAAATGACCCCCTGAGAATGTCAAGCTTTTCTGAAAATGGCATCCTCTCTTCATCAAAGGTATAAAAATGGCCTTGTAGGCTAGCATTCAATTCTATGCAACAGACGTATGTCCAGAATCTTTACTAAAAAGGAGTTGTGCTCATCAAGATGAGAGCGCCGGCAACATCTTCAAAAATAAAAGCATAAAACAGCTCTTATAACATGCAGCCCTCCATGGCCACTTAAAACACGCTCTCAAATAGCGGCAGGAGGTAATCCAGCAACAGGGGTAAAATAGAAATTTCAGCTTTCACACTGTAGTATTAACACTGTAGTATTAATACCATAGTACCAGGAGTCCCAAAAGTTGCCCCCAAAAGCGCCCTACGTAGGGAAAATTTGACAAGTTATTTACAAAACATTCTCTACTGTGTGGACACCTCTTTGCAAGATTTTGGAATGAATATTTTGTAAATAAAGGTACCTTTAGCTACAATTTCCCCCCAAATTGGGAAGACTTTAGAGGATAATGTTAAGATACATTCTATTAGTCTAATCCCATACTCAAAGGCTTAAATTAAATGACATTTTAGAAACTAAGTTTATTATGTACATACCTTTTGACCCTTTCCTAAAATAAAAAAAAAAAAAAGTCTACTGGACGAGAAATCCAAAAGGAGGACCCACTATTTAACAACCACGTGTGTCCTTGAGTGGGTTTTTTCCCTCAGCTCTGCAAACCTCTGTGTAGTAATTTGTAAACTGAGTAACAATAACACTTGCCTTGCATGACGTCTAACGTGGGAGAGATGGTCAAGAACTGTTAGTGAGGTGGGCATGATAATCTATCCTTTACAAGGGAGGAAACTGTGTTTCAAAGATAACTAAGAAATTGGTCCAAGGCAGGAGGAGGTCTGGAATTTTAATCTCATTTGTTTTGCTTCCAAAACCTATACCCTTCCTGCCACAACAGTTGCTAGTTCTCTTATAGAGCCCCAAAGTGAAAAACAAAAGGAGATATCAGCTGAGAAAATCTTCCACACGCCGTCACAAAAGGATGTCTGTATTCTAATAAACCTGTCTTCAAAGCTTGTGCACAAATATTAGAATATCAGACTTTGAAAAACCATCCAAAGCCCTCACACCACAGGACACCAAACTCCATTGTAAGAATAGCTGAAACCAGGACCAGTGGCTAGAACCTACAGCAGTGAACACACACCTAAGATGCAGAGGCTCAACGATGACCAACAAGATCCATATTCACTAGAGGTGCAAGAAAATCATATTGTGCTCCCGGACATGGATTGATACAGTGTTGTAAGTTAGATTTCATATTTAAACATTCCAAGAGGAAACCTAAGAAGTTGTATTTGCCATCAGAAGCGTCATGAATCAAAATACTTTGGCTACGTTACTGGGATAAAGACCTATGTGGTGATGAGAAATTTGTGGCAAAGTTAAATTGTTATGGATGAATACCCTGGAAATGTACAGAAGAGGTGTGCCATCTCCTGAGAGTTAATGAGGTGAGGCTGTCTAATCTAAAACATATTTACTTTAGAGCTATGGCACCACAATTCAATTTAAAGAAGGTATGGGACATTATGATCTAGCACGTGAAAGTGAGAATAGGTAAATCTGAAGTTCGATAAAAACTTGATCTTCTTCCAAATACTTTCTCTCATTCCTCTGATCCCTCAATTTAACCATATGCCTTATTTCCACAATGTATAACTCTTTGACTTTCTCAAGGTTTTGTTTTCTTTTGTTTTGTTTTTTAAATTTCTTTCTTTCTTTCCTCAAATGGTGTGAGTCTAAATGTGTATTCTAACTGGAGGGTCAGAAGTAATGTGTCTACGTCTCAAATCTTCATGTTCCACATCACCCAGGGGGAGTGGGGGCAGGAGAAGAAATTTCTTAAAGGATTTCTCAACCAGGCCTTGTATATTTCAGGGAGTTCAAAGGGGCCTTCTGCAGATGGGTAACAAAATGAATAGCACTCAGAGCAGACAGGAGGGGGAGGAGTTCCTTAGTTGGGAGCACCAGAGGCATTCACATGTCACAGAGAAGGTGTGTGACGTCTCTGCTGTCATTGTCTGTTTAGCTCCTGAACTTTGCTTCCCAAAGACACTGGGAGTCGAGAGCTGCCACATTCTGGAGGAGCTGCTGCTGCCTCTTCCCATGCGGGTCTCATCAAACGTCATTCTTTCTGATTCCCCCCACAATATGTCTCGTATAAGTCCCTCCACATAGCAGGATAATCAGCCCATTGCTGCATCCTACCTGGCCCCCAATCAGACAACACCTATCTTTCCCTGCTTGGAGAATGCCACCCTGTCCAGGGGAAACGTCTGCTAGGAATGGGTGGACACTTTTCGACCCAATTCTTCCCATCCCCGAGCTGAGAAGGCTTAAATACCCAAGGCTCTTCTCTCTACAGCTACAAAATAGAAACTCCCTATGAGAAAAGAAGAGAATAATTAAGTCATTAAGTGAGCTTTTGTTTTTCACGGCAACTAAGGGCAAATATTTCAAGACTTTTCAAGTGAAGTTTAACAGTTTGGGGGGGGAGGGGGCTGGCTCCTCTTTCTTTGGCTTCCCTGGGAAATGATAACGTGCATACAAAGTTGTTGTTCCTCCTTAAAAACCGTCAAATTTGATATTTGATAGAGAAAGTGAGAATTGAACCAATCCCAAAGCGCTTTGCTTAATGTTAGGTTTTATTTGGAATAGTGTTTTTATCCACGTGGGTAAATGGCATAATATTTCTGCCAGAGAGTGAAGCTACGGGCAGGGCTTTACACATCCAGGGATGTTAAAGACAGCTTTGAAAAGTTTTCCATCGCGTAGAATGTGTTAGCCTGTCTTCTCAAGATAGCAAGGAAGTTTAAAATATTTTAAAAGATAGACACACAAGAAATGATCTAAACTATTTTAAAAACATTTCCATTCACATTTGTGTTCAAACTTTGCAAGAATACTGTGAAGCATAATTAGGGCAACAGTAAACTCCACCGACTCCCTACTTCCCAGTAAACACACACACCCCCACACACATTTTATCGTAAATCATCAGTAAGTATTTATAAGTTTAGGACACTTAAATTAATTACTAACAGCATGGCAGAATACGTTTTTTTAAACAGTTCTCATGAAATAAAATCTTTTGTGTTTGCTGATGAAACCAATTGGAAATTCTGAAATCCATTTTCAAGAACTGGCCTTTATTCTGAAATTCTCTCACTATCGTGCTTACAACAAATAACCCGAACCAATATTTGAAGCTTAAAATCTATATTTGACTGTTAAAACTGCCTTCTATCTGTGAGGAAATGGCTTTTCCCTTTACATAACACAGTGTGATTGCTAAGAGTAATTTCATTATATTATTCAATTAATTCTTTAAGGTTTTTTTCTTTTTCTCTCTAATTATACTATAGTTGACGAGGGAAAGATCCTATTTTCTCCTTTTATGAAATCCTTCACAGAGCCTTTAGCAACAGTGTTCAGATGAGATAATTAAGGGGGGGGGAAGGTCGATTGGCTGAGTGAATGAATGACTGAAAATCGTCCCAAATTTGTGACAAGAATCATGATTGTTGGCTCCGAGATACCATTTTTATATACATGATACCAACTTTCAGCCATTTTGGAAGGGCAAAAAATAAAAGTCCCCAAACCATGTTGAAATGCTGCAAGCTTTAAAATATTTTGTTTTGTAAAAAAGAACCAGAAATTCTTTGCCACGTGTAACCCCTATACCTTATGGTATCTACCCCACCAAAAGAGGCAATACTATCAAAAAGACAATTTGACTAAAGGAGTCTAAAGTGTTCAAAAATCTCACAATAACTGAGTGGAGTGAGGTAGATTATTGGACGGCCTAGCCCTAACTTAGCAAGATTAAAGTGAACATGACTAAACTCCAGATTCAAATCTAACACTTTTTCTTAAGCAGCAGACTTTAAAAAAAAAAAAAAAAAGGTCTCAATCTTTAAGATGACAAGCTTATTTATCTAGATAACTCTATTCCATGCCATTTTTCTGCCTTGTCAATACTTTCTCTGGACTCAATATAAGCCCAGTATCTAATGAGAGTCACTGTGTGTCTCCTGCTTCCATTATCCAAGGACACACCTTCTAGATGACTTCTCTGCCACTTCAAAGTTATACCATTCTCAATATTTTTTTTAAATTAAAATTAAAAGCTGCTAACAGGAAACTATTTCTGTAAATGTCACCAAATGGAATTTCTTTTAAAGATCAACAGCATCATCACACAACACGACTAAAAATGGAATGGTATTATTCCTGCGTCACCCTCAGCCTTTTCACACCAAGTCCACAGCCAACAGACAAAACAGAGGACTCAGGGAACTTAAAAAAAAAAAATCTTTCGACCAAAGATAGCTAGCTATTCATTTAGGATATTAAAAAAACAAAAGTCCTTAGGTTGTCCATTCACATAAATATGCAATGTCCAAAATTTGTATAATAACAAGTTTAAGAGAGAGCCAAAGGATTTATCCTCCCAGGGATCAAACAAGAGGTTAATTCAGAGGGAAAAAAAAAATCTTCAACTGACTTGAAGGATGGGGACTGCATTGAGAAAACAGGCTGATTCAATATTTCCCTCTCCAACTGCATGTGGTGTGTTCTTAAGGCAAATCGCAGGGGCTAAATATTGTTCTCTCATGGTGCACCCAGGTGGCAGCAAGATCTCAACAATTACGCACTGTAGCTCACTGCCAAGGTTCATGCCTGAAATTAGTGTCAAAATGAAAGGACCATAGAAAGTTAGGGTTAAAGGGGAGCCAGGCTCATCCTCTGCATTTACTGACATCAGCACAGAGTGTGACAACCATTTGGAGCATAGTTCATTTCTGGAACTCTCCTGGGCTGTTCAGCTGCTGCTATTACAGTCCAGACTACAGAAATATGCCTTGTTTCTTAAGAGCAGGACGGCTCAAAGCCTCGTGACCAAAGCTTTCCCCTTATTTGTCTCAGCTAGCAGGTTGGAATCTACACAGAATGGGTCTGCTCTAGCAGAGAACTCTCATGGAACTTAAGAGGGTACACAAAATCCGTTGTGTCCACTGGTTCCAGGAGAAACTTCTTCCAGTTCGCTTCACCCAGAAAAATACATAGTACATACATATTAATAGGATGTAATAGTAATACCACCTTCAAGTAAGCCTCATATTTATACCTACATATAAAAGTCTCACTTTTACAGCTAGTCAAACTACCCCAGGGCAGAGGTCAGATGTAGTAGTTGCTTTAAAAAATACTCACCTGGAATTTCCTGTGATGTAAAATTTCTACCTTAATAACTTGTTTTGAGAGCTCATAAACACGTCTACATACGCAATTCTCTTGAGATTTCAAGGCCACATTTTTGAATGCCATCGAGCAAAAACATAAATAAAATTAACCCAAAGAGCTCCTTTTTTGATAGAGGAGATTTGCAACAGGACTTTGTTGAATTTGGCTTTTACTGAAAATAAAAACCCAGCATAAAGTATGAGCTAACAAAACTTGATGATAGTTAAGGGTAAGCCTCTTTTGGAGGGGATGGGAATGGCCAGCCATTATGTAATACTAAAATATGTCCTAAAGAATAGAGAAATAATTAGATAACAGTGCAAAACAATAAAACCAACTCAGGGTCAGTAGCATCATGGGCTTGAATAGTGGTGGGAAAACATACAAACACAACACAATTGCATTTTCTTTTAGAAATTCCAGACAGTCTATGCTATATCCAATGTATTAACATTGATATAAATAACAATTTATCCTAGGAAGAAGAAAAAAATGCGTTTGAAAGTAAAGATCATTATATCTATGTATACATTCCTTAATAGGATTTCTGACCCCAATATACATACTCTGAGGTTCTTAAAGGCCCTGAGTTATGAACTTAGGAACACTATTTTCTCTTGCCCAGCTAGCTTTCTTCCAGTCGCCATTCTTTTCCTCCTTCTCAACCCTCCTCCCACACTCAAGCATTGATTAATTGCATATTCTATGCCAGGCACTGTGCTGGGCAACAGGGCTCTTACTTGCAAGCCTTCCAGTCCTCCCTTTTTTTATAATCTACTTCTATTGCACTGCTGGTTCTGTGACCTCTTATCCAACAAGTCAGCTGGGCACATCCACAAACATAGACAGAAAGAAATATGAGAAGTATTACCCAGCCTCAAATCACCGTAGTAGTTGCAAATGTCATGTGTCAAATGATCAATGATTTCTAAGACAGACTTCCTGGGAGCCCCTGGGCTTTGACCCAGACCTTGAAGGTTGGAAGGCTTTGAGATAGCAATGGCAAAATTGTTTCAGGTGCAGGAATGTTCAGAACAAATGCAAGACAAACTTTCTATAGGGGGAGGGGGGCAATGAGCAGATCAGCCTTACGATGTAGAAAATGTCTATTTAGAAATGGACAAGGGTGCAATTGGGAAGATAGACTGAAGCCAAATGGTATAGTTCTAAAAAGGTTTGACATTTTAAAATTGGACGCTGTCGGCTCTAGGGAGTCCCTGAATGCAGGGGGAAATAACATAATAAAAGTATCAAGGTAGTTATAATGCACCTTTATCTTGGGAAGAGAAACTTGGACAATAAAATCGAGGGCTTGAACACCTGTGGTGTATACTGCTTTGTTTGGGGCACCTTGACCAAGCCTGGGACATTATAAAGGCTCAGCAATATTTGTTGGATGACAAAATAAATAAATAAATAAATAAATAACAGAAACTGAAGGACCTAGGGATTAAGTCATCTCAGCCGCTTACTAGCTCTGTGACCTGGAGGAAGATATTTAACTTTTCAAAACCTCCTTTTCCTTATCTACAAGCAGGGATAGCGATGGTACCTCCCTCAGAAGGTGATTGACAAGACTGAATAGAAAGCAAAGGTAAAAGGGCTTAGCACGTTGTCTGGCATGGAGAAAATAAATGTTAGCCGTGAATAATTGCAATTAGAAATTCCTTAAGCTAGTACAAGAAGCATAGCAAGAAAGCACAAACACAATAAAATCAATTTAGTATCGGCTGCATCCTGGGTCTGCGCAGTAAGGGGAAAAGGATGAATTCCATCTTTTTAAATACGTTATCAGCAAGACAACTTCTCCAAGCATATCTTGATTTACCAATACAGTCTTCCGAGTTGGTGTATACACCTAGAATATGTTTCGGATCACTTAGAGAACAGACAAGAGAAATACAAGTTCCAAAATGATACCACTTGCAATGGGATTAACGGATGACGTCTGAACAACTAGTGAGATTTCTAGAATCTGAAATGTCAGGAAAATAATACTAAATATCTGTCATGGTGACAAATTAAAAGCCACAAGAATAGTACCTGTCACGTGGTAGGCACCATATGAACATTCGCTGAATGAATGAACACTTTCTAAATCCACGTGGGAGGGGATTTCTAAAATAATGTGTTTTTTTCCATATTTCAAATTTCTAGCCAATTAAATTCTTTAAATACATTCTGAAAAGTTAATATTTTAAGAGATCTCTGCAGTAAACTATGTTAAAACCTTTAAGACGGTGATGATTAACTCTACACCATATGTTCCTTACTACTGCGTGCTACCTGGTCCTTCTCTCTCTGAGGAAACTCCTAGTCTAATAGTATATTTCAGGATTAGTGTTTGAACTATGAACTCAGTTGTCAGAAATTTAAGGATTTATAGTCACCAGTACACTGTACTTAAATCACATCAAATAATATTAAGGACATAAAAGTATGGTTTAGAGAGAGTATTAAGAATGCAAAAATGTCCTGTACATTATATGGTGTAATATTATAGGATTCTAGTAACTTCAGCACTCAAGGTCATAACAAGTCCACACAGGCCATGGCTTGAAAAAGAGATTGTAAACACCATTAAGCAAATACAATTTTCACATTTTAAAAACTAAATAAGTTATTAGTGAGTGTTAGAGTGTGTAATTAAGCTTTTTGGCTTTCCTTAAACCATGCTGGTATCATTTAAACAGAAGCTATCCGAATGATAGCAATGCAAATTAAATTCAATCACCAAAATGGTTAAATATAAACCCCATAGGCAAAACTTGACCATGAGCCTTGCCAACAAGCTAAAATAGTTAAGTTGGTGTGATATCCTCACCAGCTGTCTAGGAGGGCCCCTCCCCTGACAGTTCACCATTCCCCATAATAAATATTCTAGAATGATTCTGTTTTGTGGCACATAAGCTAACATTAGATGAAAAAATATATTTTATTGAGTTACGCAAGTAACTAGCTACTTCTGGGAAAATCTATATCCTAATACCAACCCCATGAACAACATGACAAGGCCAACTCAAATCTTTCAGCACTTTATTACGCAGTTTCTAATAAAGCAAGTTGGAGGCTTTTTTCTCCTAAAACTCAGACAAATAAGTCAGATAAACAGCTTCAACATCAATACAACTTTCTAGCTGACAGGTAAGGATAGTGGCACACCAAAAAGACATAAGATAAAATCATAGTAGGCAGAAAGAAAGTGTGAATAACTAGTTGCTCTCTGGCAGTGGTGTCTGAAAAGGAATACAATGGCAAAAAGAAAGCAAACTTCAGGAAACTGAGTAAACCCATAAGGAGAGAAGAATAATTTAATCAGATAAAGTGCTTAATTTCACCTTTATAAAAAAAATTACACTAATTGCATGTTAATTCAGCAATATCACATTCTGACTTGAAGCATTCACCACAATCAAGTGAAATCCTATAACCATTTTTTCTAATTAGCATTTAGAACGACGCAATTTGGAAGCTATTGGCTTTGTGTAACTTGCACAAAAAAAAAAAAAAAATGACGTGAGCATTTCATTTTGACTTAAGAGAAAATTGATCTAGCATGTCACAACTTTAGCTCCCAAAGGATTTGATTCTTTAAAAGCTAGGGGATTCACTCTACTTATGTACACCTCCCAAAAGAATAAAGGTGTCAGCTGTGCCTGGTCACATTAGCTACAATCTTTATTAAGTTTCTACATCTGCACTTACTGATTTAATAAACATAGCTATGACAACCTCCTATTTATATACTTTTAAAAATTTCTTAGTCCATTTTTATATTTAAAAGAGCACCGCATCTGGAAAGCGAAGTAAAATCAATTTTGCGATAGTATGTAATACTTATTCTCTCTGTTTGCCCAGCTTTTTCTGACTCTCTTGCCTTTTAGCTCTTCCTCTTTATGCCACAAACTATCGTATTGAATATTCTTCCCTTTCAGACACACCTAATTCTCCAAAGGAAGTACCAAATTAAAATAGGAGCAATCTGGAAATACTCACTGTTTCATCTCAAGAATGCCAATGCAATGGCTTCAGGCTGAGATAAATGCATGAAGACTTTTCTGAAATAACTTTTTACATAAGGATCAAATGATTTCTACGCAAGAAACAATTACCAGCCAACATTATTACCACCAGAAAATGGTAAGCTAGAATGAGCAATAAAAATATTGTATTTGGAATGAGATATTAGAGAATAGCTATTAAAACATTTTACTCAATTTCTATTACACCTTAAAATGAAAGTCATCAAAATGTCATTACAGGCCTTTTCCCCCAGATTCTTCAGAGAGTGAATTTAATCATTTCAGGAAATTGAGCACGACCCAACATTCACTTAAATTCTTTGAAATAACAGCAAAGCAAACACAAGGTGAAATTTAAAAGACATTTCCTATTAAAATATATTTCGAGACATACAGAGATACCTACCGGGGAGGGTTTTCCTTTGGATACCTGGAATTAAATATTTCTCATAAAATAAGGCACGCATATAAAATATTACCTTCAAGAAGAGCTGAAATAAGAAACCCAAGTAAAGCCACAAGTTGTGCTGGGCAAAATCTCAGAGCTGATGATGCACTCATGAATCAGCTTTTCAAAAATATATCTTCAAAAATCAATTATTTCTAAATTAGTTCTAGCCACAATTATTACTTATACAAGGAAGCTTACAACTTTTGACTTCAGCCACACTACAGAGGGCCACACAGTAGTAAAATAAATGTAATTACAATGATAAAGGCATCGAGATGTGTTCTTTTAGAAAACTAGGACTTTGTAAAGAATTTTTAAGCCGAAGAGACCTTTTGACATACCCTAACCCCGGTTCCTAATTTACTGGTTCTATAAGTAAAATCTACATAAAATAAAGATCATTTTTTTATTGATCCCCAAATGATCATTTTCTCTAATGAAATAAAAAGCTGCTGATTTCCAAGGCAAAAGAGACACAAAGCACCTCATTGCACTTTGTTAACAAAAGCTGGCCAATCTTCAGAAAATGACTTACAATCAGATCCTCTAAGCTTATCTCGTTAAACCTTCCATATTAAGCCTCAAATTTTAAAGACTTATATTCAGAAAGCAGTTTTCTAGCACGACTGGCAAGAAGTGTAGAAACAGCTTAAAAATCGCACTTTAAAAAACATTGAATTTTTACCTTTCAGTTCGAGGAGGATGTCACTTCTCGTGGAACCCATTTTTCCTGGAGATACTCAGCGCTGGCCGATTCAGAATAAAACCATTAGCATATTACTTTTTTAATAAAAAAAAGAAAGAAAGAAAGAAAAAAACTACGCTACAAAGCCACAATCTCTCTGGGAAAGAAACCGATGGCGCTGAAAAAGCAATAAATGCCTTTCGTGATACCTATTTTATCATCAGCATTTTACTAGCAGAGTGTGTGTTTTCTGCAGTATTCATCAATTAGCAGCTTTTAAGAGAACAGGAAAGGTATCCGGGCTCATCTGCTAAGCCAGGCTGGATACTCCCCAGCCTCTTAATCACCCCAGCACCTTTCTAAAGAGGTTCTAGCATGCCAGGAAGTCCAGGGACTATTAAGTAGCGCATAATCAGAACATTCCTGGGAGTCACCAATATCGGATACAACTTTCCCTCAAAGAACCAGCCTGGGACTGAAGGCAACAGAGGCGCCCATCGCCTATCTGTGCCTTAGAGCACCTGGCACTCGCAGAACAGAGGCCAATACCGGCAGAGAAGCTGCCCCTCACTTCTTCCTCCTTCCAGCAGAATTCAAGCGTTGGGTGAGGGCCGGCTGCTCTCACAGGCAGCCCCAACTGGAGCGAAGGTAAGCAAATGGCAGGCTTCCCCTTTCACAGTCAATCCACCTAGCCCTGCATCATCGGAATCACAAATGAAATGCTAATGTACAGGAAAATGAACGCCAATTTCCTCCACTTTGCTCCAAGTTTACAGTGGCCCCTCCGCAATAAAAGATAGCTGTTTGTGGAGGCTGCCTTGTTCCATACCATTAACTCAGAACAAAACATATTTTTAGTGGGACAGCGGTGTTTACTTGTAAGAGCTGATGAATTGTTCGGCACCATTTATCACAGGCAGACAAAGACGTTCAGCCACAATTTTGGACATAAATCAAGGTACATGCTCTTCAATTAAAAAAAAAAAAAAAAAAAAAAAAAGACTGCTTAAGTCCCCAAAACCACAGAGATTGAGGTCGGACCGGCCCTAGCAACCATGAACAAGACTTGGGCCTCTAGAAGGACCTAGCAACCGATAAATGAGTTCAGATCTCTTTTCATCTGCACTGGTGTGAAAGCCAAAATTAAAAAGATTAGATCACCCTGCACCCATGACAAAAGGCGCCACAATGAAAAAGTCATTTCCAGCCTTTGAATCACATCAAATAAATAACATTCATCCCTGCTATAATGAACAACTTTCAAAGTAAATTGAATCTCCATAGTACTGCTTTCCCTGGCTGCACAGTATTTACATAACAATATATCACAGGAAGCCCCCGAATGGGTCTTACAAATGGGAAACTGGGGATAAAAACCATCTTTAGCCCCATTACTGTATATTCAGACCGCCTTGCAATCCCCTCTCCTTTCAACAATGTGCTTTATCAGGACCATAAACAATGTTTTTCAATTGTGGGAAATCAAAGTTTGGGGGTCCGTTTTTAAAAGTCTGGACTCATCCTCAAAGACTCCCTTTTGTGGGGCATGGAGAACGTAAGAATCACTTAACCTCCTAAATCCAGACCCCGGACTCAGTTTTGTGACAAAGAATTCTCCTCTGTGTGTACACTTGCCTCTTTGTTCGTGCCAGCAATTTTTCACCCTAAATATCTGCTGAGTTTTTATACGTTACTGAAATGAAAACACATTTGTAGATTTCTTTTGAGCACGTGGCCCTTATCTGTCATTTCCTCGAAAGTATAAGCTATCCTCCATTGCCATTACAGTAATAGCTATTAAGTTTTAGTCATACCTCCACACAAAGTGTGCAGCCTCTACAGTCTAATGGCCAGTCAATTTCTCCCGGTCATTAAAAAAAAAAAAAAATTGAGGACTAATGTCCCCAAACATATAGGTATCCCTAAACTATTGTACATTTCACATATTTCAAATGGAGTATATTCAAAAGAAGGCAGTTCAATCTGTGTTAAAAATACACCAGCATCATTTTACCTTTTTTTTTTTTTTTTTTGGTGGCAGCTCACGTAGATATTACTATTTGAACTCCACAGGGAATCTCATTAATTTTTGAAACTCTCTGACCTCAGTACAGTTGAGTGTAAAAATAATTACAAATTAAGAATGAAAGAGCATCAGTTGAATTCTGCCTGGCCATATGCTCTCCGCTGCACAAAACATTGCTAACTATCATCAAACAGAATTTTTTCCAGATATAAATTTAAACAGCATGGATAAATGTCACCAGACAGACATAAAAAGCAGCTCATCCTTCCACTCAGCCTGCTCCCACCTCACCTCCGATGATTCTAGTAGCACAAAGCCCCGAGAACACAGGTTTTCAGACAAGTGACAGCACAGATGATACCCTCACGAAAATATTTCCCTAACCCAGACTCGCTTTCTAGCTCAAAGTCTCAGCCGCAAGGGTGCAGAAATACAAGAATCCGGGCGTAAATGTTTTCTTACCTTAAACTTGTCCGAAGGACGGTCTTGTCATTGTTGTCACCTCCGATGTGTCCCCTGTCCCCTCTCGCCATCGCGGAAATTGGCTTCACTATGTTTATTGCTCTTTGCCTTAGTTACAGCTGTAACACTCATCTGTCTGCACAGAACCTGCGAGGAGGGAAGGAGAGAGAGAGAGAGGATTTGCGCTTGTGTGTGTGTGTATGTTAAAGAGAGAGAGAAAGGAGAGAGAGAGAGAAAGGAGAGAGAGAGAGAGAAAGGAGAGAGAGAGAGACGAGAGAGAGAGAGAGAGAGAGAGAGAGAATGAGAGAGAGAGAGAGATTGCTGACTTGAGACTAAGAAGCTAAAAACCTCCGGCCAAGTCAAGCCTGAACAAAAATGATCAAAGCTCTGTCCTTCATCAAGAGAGTAGACAGATATTTTTTTCCTCCTCCACTGAAAAGTGGGACCGTCATTGGGGATTCTCACCAGGAAAAGTGCAGACAGAGGCGGACCTTCTCAGAGTGCCAGTGCTGCCCAGCGGTCCGTGCAGAATACAGGTACCTATTGTTCCAGAGACAGATATGTAGCCAGCCAGTCAGACTCTGACAGATCTCAGCAAACCAGCGAGCCTGCCTTCATTTTAACTCCTTATTTACTAGTGCTTTTTGGTCAAATGCTGTGAAGGTCTTCTCATCACCCCAGAGAAATAAATGGAGATGATGCAGATGAACTCACAGCAGGAAGTACTTACTCCTGTATCTTTTGCAAAGAGGGACTTTGTGCTATTATTATTGAAATGCTGAATTTGATGCAAATATTTAATTTTTTTTTCTGGGAAGAAATGAAGCATTAGATTACAGGGGAAGTCTTAGCGAGTATAAGAAAACCTTGACATCCAAGGTGAACAGAGAAGCCGGTTTAAAAAGGGAGAGAAAGTGGGCTTATTCAAAACACCTGAACGTAAATCCATATGCTCCAGGGTGAATATGGGGACCCTAAGCCAAAGGGGTCCCAACCTTTTGCATAGGGGTGTGGCACACTGGAAGACTACACAAAACTACCCGGGGAAACCTATTTCCCTGGAGGCTAGGGTCATTTGGTGCCTTTTTCTAGACCCCACTGTTTTCTCAAATACCCCCAAATCATCCCTAGTCCCCAAGGCTGCACCAGTGCCTAAATTATGCCTAAGGCAATAAAACAAAATTAAGGAAGGTCAGAGGAAAATAACATACTCTCCACTCTCCCCGATGAATCCTGACATCCAGAGGATACATTAGGTTCTTTAAATCGCTGGACCTTAATAGATTCCAGTGGGTTTCTAACTTTCATCTTTGTAAATTAAGGGAATAATTTTCTTTTTGTTAAGGAGTGAAAGGAGACGAAATGCCTTGCATTTGGATGCCTCGCAATAATGGCAGACAGGGAATAGAAAAATGTAAAAAAAAAGGAAAAAAAAATAGCTTGCCATTGAGTTAAAGCAAGAGATGGACTTACGCTCCCCCAACAGACTTAATACACAAGCAACTTTGGAATTTTTTTTTTTTTGGTATAAACACCAATTCTCATTAATTGTTACCGAAGAAACAAATTCTGATCTAGTAGGTGTACTACACAGTGTATATAGTGGTTATGAAATTCCTTTGTACAAGCCACACTCAGACATCACTTTACGAAGACAGAGGGCAAATACTGAGTCCAGTAGGGGGACGATCAGCCATACGTGGCTGTTAATGGTAATGGGACACGCAGAACCTACCTGTGCAGCGTCCAACAGCTTCTTCTAAATATTGAGGGGTTGCTTTATTTATTTTTTTAGAAGAAACCAATAAGAGATTGCATCCTGATGTTTCAAAACTCCATTTAAAAAAAATGTAGAAAATACAATGTACCTCCTTTCACATCGTCCCCTGTCCTAATCCCAGCATTTTGAAACCATTTCAAGTCATGCCAATTTAACTAGGACTCTGAGCAATTAATGCAGGCTTTAGAACTCTTTCAGAAGTTAAAATTGCTTGACTTGGTGACTTCTGACAAGGCTGCCTTGTGGTCTATATTCTGGGAGTGCTTCTAGTCTGCTCAGAAAGGAAAGACCGTCAAAAGACTTTACCTGAACAAGGAGAAAAGTATGTAGAGTTTCTTATTAAATCTTGTAGCCTGTTTCCTCTAAGTGGCAAGAGCTGATTTTTTTTTTCGAGCCCATTTTAAAGAACGTGCATATATTCTTTGTGAGTTCAAGGGACAATCTCATTTATCATGACTATCCTAATGGCAAAAGAGAAGAAGCCCATTCAATAAAAGAAAGTAGGATAGATTACAGGCACCCATCTAGAACAGAGCCAGGTCACAGTGCAGGTGACAGCTACCAGGCAAGACTCCCATGACTGCCTCTCGTGGTGCAGTTTAAAAGGGGCACCTAACCTCTCACTCGTGAGCATGTGATAAGACTTAGGGGTAAGTACATTTAATGAGCGAATTACCCAGGCCCCATCCAGATGTTATTATCTTTTGTGGGCTTTTTTTCCCCCTTTGATCTTTCTGTCCCACTTCTGTTACCTTCAGAAAATCAAGCTGGGTGTGCCAAACAGATTTTAAATATTCAGCTCTGAACATGTTTGAATACAGACAGTTCTCACAGTTGGGGTCCACTATTTTCTAGAGGCCTGTGAAGAGGGCTATCAATGGTCATGAAAGTCGTGGGCACGTGCAAATGAAAAACAGATACACCATAAAGATTGTGGATGCCTGGGTAACAGTGAGTACGTGGGCAAGGTACACATTTTTCTATGCTTCACGAATATGCAAAAAGATCAGTTTTTGCTCAGTAAAGTTTTTTTGTGATGTCCCTACTAAAATGTCTCTGTTCCTAGAATACTCCTGTGGTCCATCCCATAGCTCTGAGTTTATAATTCACGCTCTCCAGTCCTCCATTTGCCAAATAATTCATCTCAAGCAAAATTCCAACATGAAATGCCAACTGTTCCTGGAAGGAGGGGGGGAAGCACACTTGCTCAAATTGCTGGGTTTTGAAGGAATAAACACGTAAGAATTGAGGGGCACCACTCATTAATGGTCGTCAAGGGTAGGCTGATTTTCCTGATACTCTACTGGGTATTTATCACATTTCATCATAAAGCTTAATCTGAGAGACTTGAAATTAGGTTTCCCAGAAGAAATGTGAAAGGAAAACAGAATATCTTCTTTATATTACAGAATATTCCTTTTTTTTTTTTTTTTTTACAATTTCCCCCCAGGACATGCTATGGACCTCTTCAGTTATTCATTGACACAATAAACCTCATGCTGGTATAACTTCTGAGGGACTCCCTGGGAATGTTGAAAGTAACCCAACTCCAGCAAAGTTAAAAATAGTCTCTCCACCAAATTAAACATTATCTAAGTTCTCCGTGCAGTTATTAAATACGTAGAAGATCACCTCTGTGCATAATCTGCAAATGGCTTAGATTACATATTAAAATTCTAATTAAAAGTCTTCGTCTTATCTCAGTTGGCCGATTTGAGATTAGAGAGTAAATACTGATTTGGTGTGAAAGCTCATGAGGAATTGAGATTTCTGATGATGGCAAGTTAGAAATTAATGGCAGCTTTACAAAGTACGGCCAGTAGAAATAAAATAGCACAAAACTATAAACAATTTCTGAAACCCTCTTTGGACCGCGAATGTATTTTAGTGCCGTGAAGCGATCCCCTGCTGACTTCTAGTCCACGGGACTTTACTTTTTTGACAGTTTGGAGAAAGATGAACATGAGAAATAAAATTTCTGCCGAGGGTGAGAGGAAAGTATTTCTGTGGCTGTGTTTAAAATTGAAATTAAAAAAATATATATGTTCATGTAATATTATGAAATATAAACTAAGGTTTTCCAATATTTAAGAGCGAAAATAAAAAAAATATATATTAGTTAGATTTCAACTTAGTCCATAACTAAGTGGGACCACTATTTCTGAGAGTACTGTCCTGAAAAGTCATGGAAAAATAAATTAGAAGTACTCACACCATCAAAATGCCTGCAATATTTTACAACATGATCATTTGATAATTAATAAAAAGCAAAGTATGCATCTTCTCTAAAACCCTCTCACTGCAGTACAGTAACACCCTTCATATGTAGTAGAATCTATCTGATCAGTTTCCTGACACACAGCTTCAATTAGATAAATATTTGGTTTCAGCAAAGCTTAGCGAAGTATTTTACTCATTGGTGTGTAAGCAATCAGAGGGAATAGTAGAGTATTTTGCCTACTAATCCGAGGGAATAGTAGAATATTTTGCCTTCCTTATTCAAAAATATCTGCTAGAAGTCAACTCTAAGAATCTGCCTACTGAGAACAGAATGTTCATATTTTGAATGGGTAGCAAAGGAAAAGTGTTTGGATTGCTGCAGGTATAAATGAAACAATATGTTTTCCACGTTTCTATAAATGCTCTCTAAGTAAGCAGTTTGAGACTTACAGCACAATGGGGAAAAAAAAAAACGTAACTGATTGATAAGAGTTGATACTTAATACAAAAGCATTTCATAGAAGTTGGGAAAATTTCAGAAGTGAATTAGGCAGTAAAATTAGTCAAGGGTTCCGTATATTTATTTTGCATAGAGTTTTTAAAAATCTGAGACCATCTCAGAACATGAAGATTTCCTTTAAGAATTGAAATGGTGGAAATTTTTCTCAATAGATATATCGCATTCTATATTCAGTTCTCTGGGAGAAATAGGCACCTACCTGGGTTCTCCAACACCTGATTCTAGAGCTTCCCAGTGATTGGGTAGAGAGTTCTGATGCTGTCAAAGCTTCAATGCTGTTCTCCCTTCCCACGGTCACATGTGTCCGCTCCATCTGAATCTTTTGATAAAAATCAGCATAAAGCATGATTTATTAATATAGCAAAGTCATTACACTACTGAGCTAAAATGTTCTTGGACCTTTCTCTAGCTACTACTGTTTAAGGAAGTCTTTAAAAACCCATTTAATTTCCTCCAACCCAGTCAAGTTTTCTCCACAGATAATTGGCTTTCATCATAGGCACAAAAGGCATCAGTAAAGTCAGTTTGTCTGAGGCTCTGAAATACTTTCAAATGAAAGTATGCCTGTTTTTATCTTTGGTTGCCATTTGATTCTGTATGACTGATCATTAATACTCTTATAATGTAGAAGAAAGCACTGTGGAAATTGCAAAGGGCACAGAATAACCACGATGGTCATTCCTAGTAGAAGTCTGAGTTCTGCGGGGGTCATATTCTTTTGTTTTAACCAAATTCTTCATGTAAATCAATGTATTCTCCTCTCCTCCCTAATGGTGCTGAATTCTTGCATGCTCAGTGCGAGAACACTGCTGTTTTATTTCCTGGCTTTTTATGAACCATCATTCACACAACATCTCTTTCAGGATTTATAGAACTTATCTCATTATATTATCATCATCAAAAATGCGTTGGAGATGCGAGCGCTTAAGTACCTTGAAACATTAGATTAGCAATGTTTATAATTGTCTAAATACAGCATGACCATATAAAATCAATTGCCATGCACATCAGTCCTCGACATTTCAATGCATTACAACTGTAGTAAAGTTGCCATCAACTTTTTTAAGAAGCCAGATTCTAGTGCCCTAAGATCTAATGAATGGGTATTTGAGTGCAAACATCGGAGCCATAAGCATACTAGCAGGTGCAATACTGAAACTGGTCTACTTACTTGAGTACTCATCTTCTCTGAAGTTTAACTCTATTCTTGAACTTGAAGAAATTCACATCCGAGAACTTCTCAGGGTCCTTTTGACCCCCCACACTCCATCTTCCACAGGTAAATGATTATCAGATAAAAATAGCCCTATCTAAGTAACAGTACAGCTATCTTAAAAATATCACTTCACTTTCAGAACTGATGAGATCCTGAAACTTGTCCCTTGACACAGGTGTCTGTTGTTGTCCATCGTGAGATTAGAATCGTCAAAGTTTGTGTCGTCACAACCTCATTTAGTTTTTTCTTCTTGGGGCTCAAGGTAAAGAAGTGGGAATGGCTGCTGTGTAATTTTTATTTGCTTTTTGATTGGAAGAAGAGGGCGAGTGTTTTCCAATTCAAGATCAAAGACAGACATGTCATGGGGTGAAATACTTTTCTGAGTTAATTTGGGGCCTGCGATTTGCTTCATTTCTGAATGAAAAGCAAGCAAACAAACAAACAAACAAAAAAACAATCTAAAACAGAACACAGAGCTTAACAATTCACCGTGCCTGCTTCCATCAAATCACTGTGATTTAAAAGAAAGAGACAATTAAATGAGAAAAGAAAGGAAACATTCTAAGCAAGTCACTTTCTCCTCTCAGTCCGGCACCATCCCCTCAACCTGTCTGCAGACCACAGTCTTCCTCCTGTTGAATAGTAAATATTTCTAAACAGACAGCACTCAATGAAGCTAAGGTCAGGCTGCATTGAGTTGGCATTTGCAGTGATAACAAATCAGAAATGATAGCATCATAGAGATTTATGAATTTTTTACCCCTGCAGTCACAAACATCAGACGTTTACTTTATAAAGAGAGCTTTTAGATCCTTCCTGCAGTTTCCATAGTGATTTCATTTTTTCCCTTTTATCACAGATTGGCTGAAGAGCTGCTACCCTTTGTGCATTAAAAGGCTTGTGCTACCAACTGTCGATTTAAAAGGTAGCTGAGGCAGAGATGCAATATATACTGCCAAAAATAATTGAAACAGTGACATGTCAGTGAAAGGTTCCAGAATTTTTTCTTTTTTTACTGTATCAATGTGATAATACGGGAGACAATAATTTTGCCTGCATTCTCGTAATTACGTTGAGTTAAATGTAGTTATATTTTACGCTGTGTACCATACTTATATTAAAACACTCATCATACAAAACATAATCCTTTCATAAAAGACTTTAATATAGCTTACACTGTTCCAAGTGTCTGGGCTTGTTAAACATAAAAGTCCATTATGAAAACATTTTTACTTCAGTTATTTTAGTTTTGGCTGCAATGTTTATTCCTGTGTTTTTTATTCTTCTTTTCTTATCTCTCAGCTTACTCAGTTTCAATTTTTTTTTTCTGTTAAGGAAAACTGTACTGCCTTTCCAAATGAAACCTGACTAGCCACAAAAACAGTAAAACAGTAAAAACCTATAGAAGAAACCCACGCGCTTCTAGCTAGCACTTAATGAAGGTTCCGTTCTTAATTTAGGTCTACCTTGTTTTATATACTTCCTCCCCCTATTAAAATTGAGCATTTAAATGAATTTCAAATGTTATACTGATTTTTCTTTCAACTCTCCTATTGCTTAATAATGTTGGCACCTGAATAATCTTAGTCGTAAGTTGCTATAATCCTAAGAGAAATGTCTGCTCTCTAACTACTTATTAAATATATTGAATTCTTGTCACAATGCTGTAGATAAATTACAAATAAACTTTTAGTTCAATTTTTTTTAATACCGTGGGGAAAATAACACCATTGCCAATTACCACTTCAGTCCATGTTTTATTTCAGTCCACTGGTGGTCCTGTATTTCTGAGGGCTCCACACCTGTGAATTCAACCAACCTTAGATCCGAAATTAAAAAAAAAAAAACCCAAACAATAAAAAATAATGATATAGCAATTAAAATCATATAAATGCAATAAAGTACAACTACTTAGATAGCATTTACATTGTTATTAGGTATCATAAGTAATCTTGAGAGTATTTAAAGTATATGGAAGGATGTACATTAGGTTATATGTAAATACTATACCATTTTATATAAGACACTTTTGGCATCCTCAGATTTTGGTACCCACAGAGTCCTAGAACCAATCTCCCCCCGGATGCTAAGAGAGGACTGCATTAAACAGTTAAAATGGCGTTAAATGTAAAAATAATTGTCATACTGGAAAAAATTATTACTGTGGAAATAGTTAAGATACACAGTTGGTGTCTGAACAACACAGGGGTTGAGTGTTTCTAAGCAAATCACTTTCTCCTCTCAGTCTGGCATCATCCCCTAAACCTGTGTGCAGACCACAGTCTTACTCCTGTTGAATATTTCTGAACAGACAGCACTCAATGAAGCTAAGGTCAGGCTGCAAGTCTAGTCAAAAATCCAACTATAACTTTTGACTCCCCCCAAACATAACTAACAAAGCCTACTGTTGACATTACTGATAACATAGTCAATTTACACGTATTTTGTATGCTATATGTATTAACATATATGTGTTCTTTCAGTGAGGTAGAGAAAATCATAAGAGAAAACACACCTACTATTCATTAAGCAAAAGTTGATCATCATAAAAGTTTTTATCCTGCTGTCTTCATGCTGAGTAGGCTGAGGAGGAGGGAGGAAAGGGATTTGTCTTGCCATCTTGGGGGACAGGGGCGGAGGTGGACGAAAATCTGCATGGAAGTGGACCCTTTCAGGTCAGATATGTGTTGTTCTAAAGTCAACTTTAATATACTATATGTTTCATATTCAAGTCTTTTAATTTCTATGAAGAAATAGAGGTCTATGGGCTCTCCCTGTGGTTATTTGGTTTTTACAGCATATACTTTATTCCATCTCATATCTCTTTCTTTTTTTTTAATTGAGGCAGAATCTCACTCTGTTGTCCAGGCTAGAGTGCTACGGCATCAGAATCACTCACAGCAACCTAAGACTCCTGTGTTCAAGCAAACCTCCAGCCTCCACCTCCTGAGTAGCTGGGACTACAACTGACTACCACAATGCCTAATTTTTTTCTATTTTTAGTAGAGATGGGGTCTCACTTTTGCTCAGGTTGTTCTCAAATTTCTAAGTTCAAGGGATCACTCCTTCTTGGCATCCCAGATGCTAGGATTATAGGCATAAGCCTCTGTGCCTGGCCACTTTCTTTTCTGTTTTTAATTTTCAAAAAACATATAACCTAAATAGACTAATTATTTCTGAATTTTCATTTACTATTAACAAAATCATACACCATAGTTAAGATATATTCTTCTCCTTTTCATCCCACTTTCATCAGGGAAAACAAGTAATAAAACAGATTTTTAAAAAATATATTTGATTTGAAATATATTTGAGAACTCCAAGAGATGGTAGGACAAATAGACATGGTCTATAAGGACACTATTTTTAGTTAAGCCATTTTAGGGTCCATAAGTAGAGATTTCCTCGACTCATCCTAGTGAAAGGTATAGTGGAGGATAAGAAAACACAAAGTAATAATTAACATGGGACTTTCACTGAAGTCTACAGATTCATACTTTTGAACTGGATAGAAACTAAAACAGAAGTCAAAGAAGGCCTAGAGACCTTGTCAACTAGAAATCATGGATTCAATTACTGAACACATTCTTAAACATATCACATGCCAGACACTTTGGTAGATGTTGGATATATCTTCATTTGTGAAAAAGAGACATGCCTTTATGGATCTTGCAGTCTGGAGAGAAGGTAGGGGGAAAATCAAAAGAAACAGCAAGCAAATAAAATACATAATTTTATTAAGGAAAATAACAGTGTTTTCAAGACAGGCATTTGTGATCTGATACCTGAGGAATAAAGAGATGGCTGTTGCACACAGCCTGTGTGGGAGAAATATTTCAGACACAGCAAGGTTATTCTACTGTAGAAGAAGTAAGAGCAAGAAGGCCACTGTAGATGTAGGTGAGCAAGAGTGATGGCAGCTCCAGACTTGGTTAGAGGAGGTATAGCCTGTGGTTTCTTGTCAATTTAGTTCTAAGCATAAGGGAATATAATTGAAGAGTTTTACGCAGAGGAGGGACATGATCAAATTTTATTTTTAAAGATCATTCTGGATGTCATGTGTAAAATAGATTGGAACAAGATGAATGTAGAAACAAGGAGATGAATTAGGAAATTAGAGATCCAGGAAAGACATGCTCATAGCCTGGACCAGGGGAATGCTGTCAAGAGGAGACAATGAAGATAGATTTGAGTAGATAGAGGAGGTAGAATTGTCAGCCTGTGGAGATGGATAGGCTATGGGTAGGGAGCCAGAAAGAAAAGCCAACAACTCCCAGGTTGTTGTGGAAGCAGTGGAGTGGAGGGAGCTGTAAGATAAGAAACAGAGAGGAAAGAAAATATTTGTCAGAGTTGGGAGAACAAACTTCAGTTCTAGACTTTTTAGATTTTAGATATCCATGAATGTCTCAGTGGTATGGTTTGGATTGGAGACATACATTAGTGAGTTGTTAGTATATAGATATCATTAAAGACATTTCTTTCTTTTCTGTAAAAGAATAATGACCTATAAAAGACCTGTACAGAAGGAAGAAAATGAGTGCTAAGATGGAGATCTGAGAAATGACAACATTTAAAGATCTGAGGAGAGGGAGCTGAGAAACAAGCAAAGAGGTAGGCAGGAAGAAAAGATCCTAGGGTGCCTCAGAAGATCAGAAAAGAGGCTATTTTAGGAGGGAATGTCAACCATGCAGCATTTTGCTGAGGTCAAGTAAGACAAGAGTAGAAATGAGTGCTTTGAATTGAATTGCATGGAGTTTTATTGGTGACATTATGGCATACTAGAAATACATGTAGAAGCTATAATAGAAAGAGTCAGGGGATGGCTGGGAAGTAAGGAAGTAGAGATCTCATGTTTGAATACATTTTTTAAAAGTTTGGTCATGAATGGGGGCAGATGGTCCGGAGTGTTGGGAAGAAAATGAGCTTAAAGGAAGGTTTCCTTTCTTTTGTTAATATAGAGGGTTCTGCCACACATTAACAATGGTCAGATTAATTCATCGATAAAGAAGAGTTTAATGATTGAGGAGAGAGAAAAAAATGAGGACAGAACTGAAGTCCTTGACAAGGCAAGAAGGAATGGGATTTAGAGCCAAGTAAGGGGACTGACTTTTGCTAGGAGAAGGACATTTCCCTTATGGTAACAGTAGAGAAGAAAGAGAAGATGAGTGAAAACCAACATAGGTGTGATTAGGGGTAAGAGAGAAGAGATTTCTCGGCTGCCCAAGAGTTCTAAACAAAGTATGAGCCTTGGTGATTAACTGAGAGCAGAGGGAGAGGAGAAGATGTGAAAGTTTGAAGAAAGAGAAAGTATAAATTATGTCGTCATACACTAAAGAAAAATAATACATGATACTTGGTAGAGATGATAAAGAAGACCTTAAGAAAGCATCTAAACTGGAAAGGAAGAAATCAAATTATCGTTATTTGCAGATGACATTATTTTATATATAGAAAAACCTAAAGACATTGCCAAAAAGCCACTTAGAACTGATAAGCAAATTCAGTAATGTCACAGTATACAAAGTCAACAAACAAAAATCAGTAGCATTTCTAGACAGTAACAATCTGAAAAAGAAATCAAGAGAACAATCTTTGCAATTACTACCAAAAAAAAAAATCTAGGAATAAATTTAACCAATGAAATAAAAAATTTTTACAAGGAAAATTATAAAACAATAATGAAATAAATTGAAGAGGACACAAGAAAAATGGAAAGATATCCCATGTTCATGGATTGAAAGAATTAATATTGTTAAAATGTCTTTTCTATCTAAGGTGATCTACAGATTCAATACAATTTAGATCAAAATATCAACGATATTGTTCACAAGAATAGAAAAAAATCTTAAAATCCATATGAAACCTAAAAGAATCTTAAGCAAAAACAGCAAAGCCAGAGGTATCAAACTACTTAATTTTAAATTGTACTGCAAACCCATGATAAGCGAAATGACATGATACTGGCATAGCAACAGACACATAGACCAATGAAACAAAATAGAAAACCTAGAAATATATACATGCACTTACAGCTAAGTCATTTTTTACAAAGTTGCCAAAAACACATATTGGGGAAAGGACAATCTCTTTAACAGTGCTGGGGACAGTGGATATTCATATGCAAAAGAATAAAACTGGATCCTCATCTTTTACCATATACAAATACCAACTGAAAGTGTGTTAAAAACTTAATTGTGGTAACTGAAACTATGAAAGTAGTAAAAGAAAACACTGAGTAAATGTTACATTGGTCTGAGGAAAGATTTTCTGGGTCAGACCTCAAAAGCACAGGCAACACAAAAGCAAAATTAAACACAAGTGATTACATCAAGCTAAAAAAACTTCTATACAGCAAACAAAACAACAGAATGAAGAGACAATTGACAGAATGGGAGAAAATATTTGCAAACTATCAATCTGACAAGGAATTAATAATCAAAATATATAAGAACTCAAATAACTCAATGGCAAAAAAACAAGTAACTTGATTTTCTTTAAATGGGCAAAAAACCTATACAGACATTTTTCAAAAGAAGACATATGGCCAGCAGGTATATTAAAAAAAATGCTTAATATGACTACTCATATCAAAACTACAACAAGTTATTATTTCCATACAGTTAGAATGGTTATTATAAAAAGGGCAAAGTTTACAAATGCTGGTGAGGATGTAGAGAAAGGAAAAAGCTTGTGCACTGTTGGTGGGAATGCAAAGTAGTGCAACCGCTATGAAAAACAGTCTGGGGATTACTCAAAAAATGAAAATAGGGCTATCATATGATCTAGCAATCCCTCTGCTGGGTATATATCAAAAATTATACATATGTATCCCATTTTTATTATAGCACTATTCACCCAAAATATGGAATCAACCTAAGCACCTATCAATGGATGAATGGATAAAGAAAATGTGGTATACAAGGTCTGACAATCAAGTTTGTCGACTTATCCTAGAAAAAGTACTACATAATTCATTGTTGAATGTCACTATGGTCACCTTTGAGGTAATTCCCTTGGGAAGCTCTGCACTGGTGCCAGCACCTGGTCTACCCTTCAAAGCAATTTTGGAACTCTTTTTGTGGGATGACCACCAGAGCTGTCATATGGCACACAAAAACATGCCACCATAATGAAGGTACTCCCACACATCAACACAAACACAGCTGTGATATACTATGGTTATGAAACCTTACCAGGTTGTTTGTACAGTGCTTCCAACATAAGCACACAGTAGCACATTTGTGAATTTAATTTTCATACCTTGTTTCTGTCATTTGCAGTAACATGGATGGAAATGAAGGTCATGTTAGTGAAATAAAGCAGGCACAGAAAGACAAATATCACATGCTTTCACTCAAATGTGGGAACTACAAATGTGGACCTCTTGAAGGTAAAGAATATATTCATGGTTACCAGACACTTGGAAGGGAAAAGGGCAAGGGGGAGTGAAGAGAAGTTGGTTAAAAGGCATTAAAATATAGTTAGATAGAAGTAATAAATTCTAGTATTTGATTGTATGGTAGGGACATTATAATTAAAATAATTTGTTGTATATTTCAAAATAGCTGAAAGAAAAGAAATGTTTGAGGTGATGGATAGCTCAATTACCTTGATTTGATCATTATACACTGCATACAGGTATCAAGATATTGCATGTATACCTACAACTATGTGTAACTTATCTATAAATAAAAAATAAAATAACAGAAAACTTCAAAAAAGAAAAAAGAGAGAGGGAGACCGGGTGCAATTGCTCCTGCCTGTAATTGTAGCACTCTGGGAGGCCAAGGCAGGTAGATTGCTTGCACTCACAGGTTAGAGACCAACCTGAGCCAGAGTGAGACCCCATCTCTAAAAATAGCTAGGTGGTATGGCGGGCACCTTTAGTCCCAACTATTTGGGAGGCTAAGACAAGAGAATTGCCAGAGCCCAAGAGTTTGAGGTTGCTGTGAGCTATGATGCCACAGCACTCTACCAAGGGCAAGGGCAACGAAGCGAGATTCTGTCTCCAGAAAAAAAGAGAGAGAGAGAGAGAGAGAGATAAACAGGAAGATTACTGCCATGGGGGGTTTTCAAGAGGGAAGAGATACAGGGCACCTGTAGTTCCAGCTCAACTTCAAAGATGTGTAATACCCAATACACTATAAATTCTGGGTACCTATCATACTATATTTTTTAAATTGTATTTTTTTCCCAAATATTTTGAGTCAATTGTGGGCGGGTGAAGAACTTGTGGGTGGGCAAGGCTAATTGTACTTTTATTTCACAATGTTCCTAGTACAGTTTGCATCAGTGGTTATAATGAACTTAATATTTCTGGAGTGAACCATGTTACCTTAATAAAATGAGATAAGAAATAAAAATTGTAAACTTCACACATCAGTTCAAGTTAAGTTTCAAGGTGAAATAGTTTTAGTATCAAGTGTAAAGAAAGGAAAGAAAGGAAAAGAGGGAGGGAGGGAAAGAAAATAGGAGAAAGGATGGAGGGAGAGAAAGAAAGAGCAAGTAAGGGAAAGCTTGGTTTTCAGTGTCTTGAAAAAGATTTTGGGATTGTGGATAAATGATGTGGGCCTATATGCTATATAGATCACAGAAGCATAAAACAGGGGTGAAATTCAAAATGTTTAACAACATCAGAGCTGACACATTGGCCAACTAGATGAGAAACTGGAAAGGAATGTGGAGGAGGATTTCTAAAGCCCCCATGCCATGTTAAAAATTAACCTTTCAGTTGTGACAGCTTAAGAAACATTAAAGAATATGTGGCTTGGGGCTGCCAGGGAAACAGTGAGTGAGAACTGGGTAGAGAGGTAGCTTTGAGGCAACAACTTTGAAAAACAAATAAGTAATAATTTATTCCCAAGCAGTACCTTGGACAGAGACCATTTCATGACACCATTGCAAAGTCATAACTATATAGACAGATGGTATAGCAAAAAGGAGGGGCTCCAAACACAGGGAGTGCGTGGAGGCAGGGAAGGGGAGTCAGAGGACATTCTCTTATCACACTTGTACTTTAATAATGAAAAGTGACAGCAAACACCAAGATCTTGTATGTGCCAGGTATTATCCTAAATATTTAATATGTCAAAATATTTTATTTAGGCTTGATGCCTGTACTTAGTGCTTAGGGTACCAACCACATACACTGGGACTGGCAGGTTCAAACCTGGCCCAGGTCTGCTAAACAACAATGACAACTACAACAGAAAATAGCCAGGCATTGTGCTGGGCACCTGTAGTTCCAGCTACTTGGGAGGCTGAGATAAGAGAATTGCTTAAGCCTATGAGATTGAGGTTGCTGTGAGCTGTGATGTCACGGTACTCTACCAAGGGTGACATAGTGAGACTCTGTCTCAAAAACAAAATTATTTAATCCTCACACAGCTCTCAGAGAGGGGTACTGCTATTATCCCTAGTTCGCAGATAAGGAAACTGAGGCACAAAGCAGCTAAAACTTCATTTAGTCTAAACAGTTGGTAGGTGGGTGGCAGAGTCAGGATTTGAACCTAGGCATTCTTGCTCTTGAGTCCTTGCACAGAAGTACACACTGCACTATAAATGCAGCTTCACACAACAGTCTCTCATATTGTCCCAAAGATCTGAGCCTGGGACCAGATCTCATTCATTTCCATATCCCCTGTCCAATGCCTAGGTCATAGATTCACAATAAATAGTTGTTGCTATTGTTGCTGTTTTATGCAGCAATGCTGGAAAAATATTGAACGGTTAGGAAGGTGACTGAAGAAAAGCTTCCTAGAAGGAGAGCACAGTACAAGCCAATGTATGGAGACCTTTGGCAGCAACTCTTATCCTGTGATTCCATTTACAGTCCATTATTTGGAGAATAATCTCCAAATTCAAAGGGATAGAACCAATCAGGGTTGCAAACTCAAAACACTGCATGGAGCAGTCTAGTAGCAAAGATGTGGAAGACCGATGCCCTGCTCACAGGTATTCAAGTTCAGCTTCCTGAAGCACCTGTTTTCTGTCCTTTGGCTTAAAGGGGAGATGATTTTTCAAAACAAAACTATTAGGAGTTTTGAAAAAAAATTAAGTCTCGGGGAAAATGATGAGCTGATGGAATCATTTTGGATCTTCCTCGTATGAACAGATAAATGGGTTAAAAATGAAAACCCAGAACATAGAACATGGGTAAACGGTGTACCCAATACCAAGACAAAGGGAGAATAATTGAATTCATCAGTCTTCAAATCAATGAGTCTGCCATTAATTTCTGGGAGAAATTCTAACAGAGATGTGTGAATAGATAAGGTGTGAGCAAATAAAGGAAACAAAACAGAAATAATTAGAAGTCCCCTTGGATTCTTACAAAATGAGCTATTCTAAACCAAGTTTATTTCTTTCCTTGATAAAAGCTTTCCAGGCTAGCAGATCATTATCTTAAGACTTCGTGTAGACAAGATGGAGAACCCCAGTATGGATCTGTGACTGAGGGAGCTGGGTCTCTTGCCTCTATTTGGTGT
Source organism: Otolemur garnettii (assembly GCF_000181295.1). Classification (NCBI taxonomy): domain Eukaryota; kingdom Metazoa; phylum Chordata; class Mammalia; order Primates; family Galagidae; genus Otolemur; species Otolemur garnettii. Next base: position 22,814,153 of record NW_003852402.1, read on the forward strand.
GGTCCTGTAAATACTATTATGTAGTAATCAAGGAATCCAGGCTTTCTTGAGCAATGGGAGCTCAACCAGACAAGACGACCCTAGTAAAGTGACTTAAAACTATCTCTTTATATAAAAGAACATAGCTACATGGCCTAGAGAAAGATAAGAGTTGAAAGGAGGGAACAAAATGCTATATTTTAATGTTTGGGGCATGTTATTGGGATAAAGAATAAGCCTATACAAACATAACGTACCATCTTGTATGATAATGAGATCCCAAGTACTGGACTCTCATGGCTACTGGGAAAATGTCTTTCTAGTGAGTGGGGAAGAGTCAGATGGTTAGTGCTTTAGAAAGAGTCTTATCTGGGCAGTGCCTGTGGCTCAAAGGAGTAGGGCGCTGGCCCCATATGCCGGAGGTGGCAGGTTCAAACCCAGCCCCAGCCAAAAACTGCAAAAAAAAAAAGAAAAGAAAGAAAGAAAGAGTCTTCTCCAGTCCTGTAACTTTATTAATAAGCAAGCTGAGAACTGAGGGAGAAAACTGTTTTTACCCAAGCCATATAATGGTAAGAGAAAACTCAAGATTCTGAGTTTCTAGTTAAATGTTCTGTCAACAATTCTGGGGCTCCTGGAAGCTAATTTGTTTCCTTCTTCATGGTACTGGACACTAGGAAAAGATGAATTATCCCACTGAACTCCACTGCCTTTGCCCAAAGCTACTCCATTCTAAGTGGGAAAAGTCAAACTCTACAGGTTTGAAACAACGTTTTAGCCTCAAGTGGTATATTCTTTAAGAGTCCCGTAACAATTGTCTCCTTGAAGAATTTAATGTGCTTCCTGAGGCAGACTGAATTTGACTTGCTGGTTTGTGCTAAAAATCTGTTATTTTCTGGTTGATAGTCAAATGTATTAAACTGACAGAACTTCAAACCAAGTATGCAAATACTCTCCATCTATACATTAACAAAAGTTTGACGTGCCAATAAGCAGCAATTTTCAATCACCAGGGCAGGCACGTTTTCCTGTCATTTACATCAGGAACAACCATAGGGGTCATTTTATAAACCACTTAAATACTCAGTACAAAAAAAAAAATACTCAGTATACGTTCCATGTCAGCTAACGTTGACATGAAATGTTTCCAATGGTGCCTTTCCTAAGAGATTTCAAATAGCCTGCCTCTGTGCGATGAAAAGTAGAAACTTCACCTATGGAGACTTTACCTCCTTCATGTTTACATGGACGGAGCTGGAACATAGGAACTTCTTAGCAAAGTATCTCAAGAACAGAAAGAAAAAGTATCGAATGTACTCAGCCCTATTAGGAAACCAATTTATAGCTTTTGTAGGAAAGCTATAATGGAAGTATAGCCCAAGAATATGGGGAAAGGGGAGAGGGAGGGGAGAGGAGAGAGGAGGATGAGTGGAGGGAGGGTGTTTGGTGGGACCACACCTATGGTTCATCTTACAAGGGTACATGTGAATCTTTCTAAATGTAGAATATAAATGTCTTAACACAATAACTAAGAGGATGCCATGAAGGCTATGTTAACCAGTTGGATGAAAGTATTTCAAATTGTATATAAAACCAGCACACTGTACCCCATGACTGTATTAATGTACACAGCTATGATTTAATAAAAAAAAGAAAGAAACTTCACTTAAGCAGAGTGAAGTGACTCCACCAGTCTATAAAAGCAAGATAAATTAGGATTTAGGAATTTAGCACATATTTTTTTATATGCCAGGTACTATCAGGTCATGTATTCCTCTTAGCAATCTGTGAACCATTCTATTTCTTAAGTGCAAATGTATCTGCATATTGATTTATTAAAAAAAAAAAACCTCAGGTCATCTATGGGGAAAACATCAATATTCTAATTCTGCAGATAAAGAAACCAAGGTTCTAATTGTAAGGAGTTTGCCCAAGGTTTCAGTTAATAAGTGAAAGGGCCTGGAATAGGAAACAGATTTGATTATGCTAGAGACCTTTCTGCCAGGTAGGTATTACATGGACCAAAAGTGGCACCTTCCATATGATATAAAAATATCAAGTTGAAGGCAAATGGGTTTGTAAATTGACATGCACATATATCATTTTTTTGGTATTTCTATAAAATATACATATTTTCAAGAGATATTTTTTCATCATTCTATTTTTAAGCCATGTTTATGAGAAAGCTAGTTTTGATATACAAGTAAGAACCAACACTAGGTCTTACCCCTGTCTTTCTCCAGGAATGAATGCTTGGGAAAGGATTGGGGGTAAGAGATAATGGGAACTAGAATTCTCACCACTGTCCCACCATGGGTTCTTTCTGGGTATTAGTTTTCCTTATCTGTAAAGTAAGAGCCACTGGATATATTATTTCCAAAGCTCCTTCTATCCCTGACCTTCACAAATTCTTAGTTTCTTCACTTTCTTCTCTCAAAACCTCAAAGTAGCTCCATATGGGGGCATATCCAGAAGGCACTGTAAAGTGGAATAAATATGAGAAATTAAAAATCAAAACCTGAAGCAAACTTGTTATTTGGTTCCAGAAGACAAAGGCCTAGATTATAATACATTAAAAAAATATATAGTTCCCCCTTGCTACCTCAGGCTTTCTGATTTAGTACAGGATGAAGGGTAGAAATAAGAAATGTGTGGAAAAAATTTGATCTGCTTCTTGTAATTCTAATCCAATTATAAGCAGAAAAATGCCAAATATATCTTCTAAAAACCCACCATTAAATTCCTTCCTCATTTTTATAACCTTAAGAGTTCGGGTAGTTTTGATGCAAATTCTAGACTCTTGGGTACCTTTATATAGTCAACCAACATAAGAAGTAAATATGTAAAATTTTGCAAGATTAAAAGTTCTTCCTTAAGGAAACTTAATTAGAATCCTTTCTTTTCTTTTTCTTTCTTCTTCTTCTTCTTCTTCTTTTTTTCTTCTTTGCTTTGCTTTTCACTGTCTGAAAGGAATATCTGCTTTTGTGGTAAAATAAACACAGAAGCTGACCTAGGTTAGCCTAAATGTTAAGCATCAGTATTAATTCTTTCATTCATTTATTCATTCCATACATATTTATAAGGTATCTGCCATGTGGCAGGCACTGTGATGAGCAGTGGGAATGAAAAACTGTGCAAGAGAGAGATGCTCACGGAGCTTACAGGTAGTGGAGGGGACACGACAGTTGCAAAGGAAAGGAATGATTCTATGAGAAGCCATAATAGGGAAGTTACTCCAGGATATCAGGGAGGGCTTCCTGGAAGAGGAGACACTTGGGCTGAAATCTGCAGATGAATATTATTCAAGTAGGCAGAGATGAGGAGCATCTCTGTGCAGGCAGCAGCAGCGTCTAGACAGGCCCTGAAGTGGGAGAGCATGTACCGACTATGACGGAAGTAAGGAAGATTTTCTGCTCCAGAAAAGGGGACATGGAGCCATGATGTGAGATGAAGCTGCAGAGGCAGGTAAAGGCCTCGCCATGGAAAGCTGGGTTGGCCATGTTAGGAGTTTTGATTTTTATCTTCAGGAATGGGAAAACCATCAAGGGGTATTAAGAAACAGAGTGGAGGGCAGGGCCTGTGGCTCAAAGGAGTAGGGCACCAGCCCCATATGCTGGAGGTGGCAGGTTCAAACCCAGTCCTGGCTAGAAAAAAAAAAAGAAAGAAAGAAAGAAAGAAAGAAATAGAATGGATGGGAAAGGGAGTATGATGTATTATCCTTTCTGAATTTGTTGCTATAATTTCAATATTATTTCTGAGAATTCCTTCCCAATTTTTCCTCCTATTCCCTATTCTTTAATTCAGAGGAAGTTTTAATGAGAACCTTTCCTGTCAGACATGGTTCTCCAAGGAAAATGAAGCACTATAGTGAGCTTGGATTTAATTTTATTTGCTGTGGGTGCTTCTCTAACCATATGATGATATTACACAGCCCAAACTTATTTTTGACAACAGATTTAGAAGCCTGGTAGGGTTACCAAACACCGACAATTCCTTGGTAGCATAGTTCTAATTATTGTAGTATCGTTACTGAGGGGGGGAAAACCCACTTAAAAATCAGGCATGTAATATTCTAGAGCTTAGAGTCTATTCATTCTTATTTTTCTTCTAAATAAAGGCTGAAATATAATTTTTAAAGTAAAAGGTTAAAGCTGATTTTATTCATTTAATCATTATTGTAAAGAAAGATTAAGAATGTATTGATCATTAAAAATTTGATGATTAAAAATCATTATTGTAAAGAAAGATTAATAATGCATTGATCATTAAAAATTTGTTGAAAGAAAAATGACTAGAATTACTGGTAAATGAGCACTTTTTTTCAACTCAAATTCTGTGAAATGTGGCTATTTTGGATCAAAACTAAAAAGCATTATCAGAATTCCTTAAATGAGTGTTTCAGTTAAATTATTAAAGTAGTAAGGGCCGGGTGCAGTGACTCATGCCTATAATTCAGCACTCTGGGAGGCCAAGGCAGGTGGATTGCCTGAGCTCAGGAGTTCAAGACCAGTCTGAGCAAGAGTGAGATCCTGCTTCTATAAATAGCCAGCGTTGTGGCAGCTGCCTGTAGAGCCCAGGAGTTTGACGTTGCTGCAAGCCCTGAGACCATAGCACTCTACTGAAGGTGAAAATGAGACTATTTCAGAAAAAAAAGAAAGAAAGAGAGAGAAAAAAATTAAAATAGAAATATTTTTTATTCCAATATGATGGGTATAAGCTTAGTATTTTCCCTTTATCCTGTTGAAAATTCTCTCCTCTGTGAAGGAATTAGGCAAATGTAAATAAGAAATTTAAACTCTATTTCTAATGAAGGTAGGAGACAGCTGAAACCCCTAAATCAGACAATAGAATCAAGCAGCTACCAACACAGTGTAGCAGGGTTTGGACATGGAGGTGCATGGGAGGAAGAAGAAGAAAGTCCTTCATCTGCAGAACTAAAAAAAAAAAAAGCCTATCTGTGATGTTATGGCACTCTACCAAGGGCAATAAAGTGAGAAAAAAAAAGTCTCTAAAAAAAAAAAAAAAAGCCTATCAAATTATTCTTTCACAAACATAAATCCGAAACATGTGGTTTACTACCACAGGAAAGATATGCTGGAAACAGAAGTTTCCCTGGATTTGATTCGGTTCAATAAAGCAAGAGAGTCTCAGTCCAAGAAGAATAACTCAGAAAAAGCCCAATTCTATAAGAAGCTGCCTGTGACAGTGTGGAGGAGAGTTTGTGGCATGAACCACCCCCCGATTGGCTCTCTCTATTAGCTCAGGAGATATTTAAAGACCAAACAAAGTCCCACACAGTCCCTCTGGTCAAAAAGAAAATTCCTGCTCAACTGGTCATGGGTCTTCCTCCCACGTAGTCCCCTTCTGGATTTGAAAAAAAGAAAATTGTGTACTTCAAGATAAACTAGCAAGGGGGAACAGATGAGGAGACCATATAAAGATACTATAGCAAAGAAGATGAGAAAAGGAAACATAAATATGATGCTAGATGAAGAACACATATTCACCAGAATTGATTTTAAAGCTTCAGTGCAGCAGATGCAAACTTAAAAATATATTTAACTGGGAAGTAAATAATAATAATATGACAATTATCAACTGTTTCTATGAAGCAAAGGCACAACCTGGAATATAGAACCTCAGAAAAGAGATGGTGAGAAAACAGTAGATGATGGAACTGGGGCTCCCAGAGACTTAGGGAAAAAAGGGAAAGAAAAGACAGAGCAAAGAAAGATGTGGACTTAGGAGCCTAGAAAGTACAGATGTTGCTGAAAACACAGAATATAAAGAACAGAATAAGAAAACTAAGCAAAATCAAATAGAAGGGAATGAGGGAAGATGGGAAAAGAATGATGGAGGAAAGGAGCTAGGAAGGGAAGGGAAAAGAACAGACAGGAAGGAATGCAAGCATAGTTATGGACAGGCACAGGAAACCCAACATACAGACAATCGGAATCTCAGGAGAAGAATATAAAATTAATGAAATAGAATAAAAATGTAAAGGAAAATTTCCCAAAATAGCAAAGTATTTGATTCTCCCTATTGGAAAGGTTCACTAATCTCGGAAGAAAAAAAAAAAAGTGATTCCAAATACTCAGTCCTTAGACGTTACTGGAATACAAAGACCAAAAAATCATTTGAGTGTGTAGGCAAATGGTAAAGTAATTTAAAATAATTAAAATGGAAATAATCAGGTTGACTCCAACTTCCCGAAGCAAGATGCAACCAACAAAATTCTAAGGAAGAAATAGTGCAACCCTATAATCTAAAAGCAGCCAAAATGCAATGGAAGGACAAAGAAAATCAAGTTTTAGACATTAAGGAATTCAGAGACCATTTTACACGAGCACTTCATGAAATACAGACTAGAAAAGTAACTAAGAAATAGCTAGACAGAACTTTTGCCATAGTGATCACTGAATCTATTTAACTGCAGGACTAAGATTAAATAAAATAAGAACAAGTTTATGTGGCAAAAGAAAATATAATAGTATAAACATGGGAAATTAGAAATCTTATAACAAACAAAAGCTTGGAGAAAAAGATGAAATGTTTAAGTATAGTAACTTTTGTAGGTTTATTAAATGTGGATCCGAGATCAGTTTAAGCTGATATATCATGGAAAAGAAGTAAAAGTTTATCAAATATTACAAAAGTAACATGAAAAGATAAGATAATCCTAAAAAAGTAGGATGATCATTTGAAACTGGGTAGTGAGAGCGAAGAAAGGAGAAAGAGAAAAAAATTAAAACGTTTCCTTGTTACTTATCCCAGGGATTAATAGGTAATGCCAAAAGAAATGTAGGATATAAGAAATTATGAAAAGGTATCACCATACAATGATAAGCGAGTACAAACAATGTCTACTCTAAACTCCCAGACTTATCAGAAGAAACACAGAAAGTGATAAAAATAAGCCACGGGGTTAAAGTATTTAAAAGTAATACAAACAGGACCCAAACACAAAGCGACCAACCTAAGACCAAATGTATCTATCATAGCATTAAATGCAAATGGTCTAATCTCATCTTTTAAAAGAGAAATATGTGCAGATAGTATCACAGCGAAAACTCCATTGTGTGCTGTATCAAAGACAGAGGGTAGGAGGAGAGCTTATAAACGGTTGAAAATGAAAAATACCCAGTTGAGCAAGTATGAACAGAAAGAAATCAGGGATTGTGATCTTTATCTCAGACACAGGTTAGTTCAGCACATAATGTATTGACTAAGACAAATAAGAGCCCTTTGTACTACTAAAGGGCACAAGCCACAAAGAAGTTCTCAGTATCTATTTACCAAATAATACACTAACATTCCTGAGGCAAAACTACAAGTGATACCACAAGCAATAGAGCCTCGAAAGAGGAAAGTTACTTCGCTGTAATTCATTACATATCAAACTTGCAAAATACAGATATTAACAGAGAGAGATAGAAAGACAGACAGATAAATGTAGGAGGCCTAAAGAATGAATGATAATCTGATCAGACTCTACTAAATACATACCAAGTCTCATATCCTGAAAACAGAATTTATCTCTATTTTCAGATAAACAATTAGTCAACACAAAAAGGGGACATATTTGGGCTACAAAAAAAAAAAAAATGAAAATCCAAAAAGTAGAATTAGTGCTGAAAACATTCCCTGATCACAATTCAGCCAAACAAAACCCAGAAAGCAAAAATCACCCACAATCTGGAAGCTTAAAAGCTCTCTGTCAAACAACTATTAGGTCAAGTGGGATATCCATAAATCAAAATCTGAGGATATCTAAAAGCTGACAATGAAAAATCTTACATATAAGAAGCCACATGATTCAGTTCAAGCCATACACATCAGTGAAATCACATATAAATACTTATATTATTAAATAAGAAGAAATTAAAATAAATGATTTAAGTATCTAACTCATAAAACTAGAAACAGATTGATAATTTAAACACAAGAGATCAGAAAATGAATAAATATTAAAGCAAAAGGTAGTTAATTAGAATACAGACTATTATACAGAGCTCTAATAATACTCAAAAGATGATTTTTTTAAAAAGCAACCATGTACTCACATACAATATTTTACATTATTGATTAATGTAATCAAGAAATAGAAGGCCAGGCTTGGTGGCTCCATGCCTGTAATCCCAGTGCTTTGGGAGGCCAAGATGCAAAGATCACTTGAGGTCTGGAGTTCCAGATCTTACTGAGCAACACAGTGAGACCCCCTCTCTACAGAAATTTAAAAAATTAGTTGGCATGGTGCTGTACACCTAGTTTGCTACTTGGGAGGCTGAGGAAGAGGGAAGATTTCTTGAGCCCAGGAGTGCAAGGTTGCAGTAAGCTATGATCTTGGCACCACATCACGGCCTGGACAATAGAACAAGATCTTGTTGTTTCTAAAAAAAAAAAAAAAAAAGAGCAGGGCATAAATACACAGATACACAAAGTAATTACAGATAAGGAAATTTAGCCCTATCAGAATCTTTGATCAACAACTTTGCAAATGAATTTGAAAATCTAATCAAAAGAATTAATTTTCTAGGAAAGTATAACTAAACAAAACTGACTTCAGAAGAGAGAAAAATATATAAACTCACCAATAATTATGAAAAAAAAATAAGGAATTTGTTAAATAGCTTTATCTCCTCACTGCCTCCCCCAAAAGGCCAAGGCTCATGTGGTTTTACAGGGGAAGTTCCAGCATACCTTAAGAACAGCTAATTCTCATACTATTTAAAACTGTCGCAAACTATAGAAAAGGAAAGGGAGCTTCTAATTCTTTTATGTAGTAATAAAAGTGTTGATGCAGAAAACCAAAAAAGAAACAAAACTATAGACCAAATTTATGCATATAAATAAACAAATCTCGTGTAAAATATTATCCTAGAGAACCCAATAGGTATATTAAACATATTATGACCAAGTAGGGGTTAGTTTAGAAATTTAAACTTAGTTCTTGTTTGGAACTCTATTACTATAATTTATTATATTTATAAGATATAAGGAGAGAAATCAGTATCATTACCAAACATGCTAAAATAAGTGTATGATGAAGTTCCACCATCATACTTGTGAGATAGTCTTCATAAAACAGAAACATATGCAAAAATACATTCATACAGACTCTGGCTTCCACTTTTTTCAATGTCACTTCAGTGAGGCCTTTCCTAATGTTCCTATATAGCATTTGAACTCTCACACCATGTCTTTAATAGCTTTGTTTTTCTCTATTGCACTGATCACTTTCTCTTATTGGATATCATTTTATTTATTATGTTTACTTTAATTGTACTCCTTACGATGTAAATTTCATGAGGTCAGATATTGTCCATTTTGCTTTCCAATGGCCTGGCCTATAAAAACACCTACTAAGGATCTCTTGGGCAAACAAATGACTACAGAAATTAATGGTAGATTATGCAAAAGCGTGAACCTGTCCTTTATATATAGTTCTGGATGACTCTCTTAGATACACTTTTTTTTTTTTTTTTTTGCAGTTTTTGGCCGGGGCTGGGCTTGAACCTACCACCTCTGGTATATGGGGCTGGTGCCCTACTCCTTTGAGCCACAGGCTCTGCCCTCTAAGATACACTTTTAGTAAGTATCTTTTCTCTAAGATACACTTTTAAGAGAAGAGCGTAAGATACTGGAGAGTGAATAAATATGCTACTATTTTATGTATCAGAAGGCAAAGGGAGGAAGAGGAGGAGGGAGAGAGAGGAGGAGAGGGCGGGGAGAATGCACCGATTTGTACAGGCATGAACTATTCCTAGAAGTCTATACTGGCCGTCTCCCAGTTACAGACAGTCCAACTCAGGGCATTCTGTGCTTATAAATGGGTGCCCAGGGCTCCCGTAAGGATAATTTACAATTAAATAATTAAATTAATAACTCAGGAACTAGTCTCTTCCACGCATGCAAACAAACCCACATGGCGTGAGCAGTTTGCATCTTCACCCTAGTGACTATTCTCAACGTTTATCTAGTATAGGTCACTTAGGCAGTGTCACTTTCGTCTTCACTTTCTTCCTCGATTCTGTGAGTCTGTTTTGACCCTTATGGCCAAGAGAAAGTCCTCTGCAAGTCCAGGTGAGCCTGCTGAGAAAAGAAAGAAACAGACGTGGGAATAATCAAGCGCTGGGAGAAAGGGCAGGCCCTGCCTTCATCCCGCGTCAGTCCCTGGACCATCGGAAAAATGACAAAGGATGAAGGGAGAAGAACGGGGCATGTGGAAGGCAGCGCTCCTAAGAAAGCATCAGTTGTTACTAAGCAGCATAATATATTAATTATTGAAATCAAAGGTTGTTACTGATTTGGTTAGAGAATCAAAATAATCGGAACATTCCCATTAGCCCAGCATCAGTGCAGAAAAAGGCCCGAAGCATTTTCAGCAGTTTAAAAGCTGCACATGCAGAAAGCTAAGGTGGTTGTGATGGAGAATTAGTGGCAAGTGAAGGTAGGTTTAATCATTTTAAAAAATAGGGCAAATATGAATAATATTAAAGCACAAGGGGAGGCAGCCAGTGTCAGTGTAGCCTCAGAAACTGAATTTCCCGAAATCTCAAGGAAAGCTACTGGCGGGGGCGGGGCCTTGCCAGAACAAATAACGTAGATGAAAGTTCTGGGGGGAAAATGCCTGAAAGAACTTACATCTTGAAAGAAAAAAAAAAATGTGTCCCAGGGCACAGCAAAGAACAGACTAATCTTATTGCTTTGGGGTAACGCATCTGAAGATTTTGAGCTCAAGCTTTTTCTTATTTACCAGTCTGGAAATCCAAGAGGACTTTGCCACATTATTAAAGCAGATCTTGCCTGTTTGGACTTCAGTGGGAAGGCAGCCTCCTCCAGCAACAGAATCAAATCCTGATTCTCCATCCTCTCCAGCACCATCTCCATCATCACCTTCCGATTAATGTCAGCCTCCCTTCTTGTCTCAAAAATGCCCCTTCCAAGGGGCAAGACATTGATGCAAGATTAGTGAGTGGTAACCTGTCACATCCTTTATCACAGATTTCTCCTCTCTTATCTAAACTTTTGGTATGAGTTTCTTTTTATGTTCTGTTTAAGTTAAAAGAAAGAGCACAATAATTTCTTATAGTCTGAGGGTATTATTATTATACCCCTGTGCTGAATTATACTTTTATTACTACTATATAAGAATCATGATAGCATTGTTCCTACCTTTATTATTATGATGACTATATATGCATTGTTTATCAGGGATATGAATTACATAAAAATCCAACCTAAAGATGTTTTCAGGAACATGTCTGTATCACGGAGACCATTTGTATAAGAAACTGCTGCTACGACTTTATGCCTTAGCGTAGGAAAACTATATGGGTAAAGAACAGAGATAGTAGGGAGATTGTTGCAATACCATAAACTTTCCTTTCTTTTGTTTCTGAAGTATGAGACTATTGCAAAGCTATCTTTTTGAAGGGCTCACACCTGTAATCCTAGCACTCTGGGAGGCCGAGATAGGTGGATTGCCTGAGCTCACAGGTTCGAGACTAGCCTAAGCCAAAGCAAGACAGGCATCATGCTGGGCACCTGTAGTCCCAGCTCCTTGGGAAGGAGGCTAAGGCAAGAGAATCATTTAAGCCCAAGAGTTTGAGGTTGCTGTGAGCTATGACACCATGGCACTCTATTGAGGACTGCAAAGTGAGACTCTGTCTCAAAAAAAACTTTTTTTGAAACATTAAAAACACTTTAAATGACCAAACAAAACTTTATAAAGAGAAATAATTTAATACCAATTAAACACACGCACACACAGAGGACATATGAAAATATTTAAATGAGTGAAATAACATCTTGCCTTTTGTAAATTCTGGAATAGACAGAAGACAGTTGTATATTATACAATTTAACATACAGAGGGTGTCAAAAATGTTTATACACTTGAAGAAAGAAAAAACTTAAAATTATAATACCTAATATATGCCAATAACAAAAGATGAGTATAAGACAAAGTGAGCACTTCTTGTAATTTCAAAAGTCAAACATGACTTAAGTATCACAAATTTAATTCGGCTTCTCCTTTCTTCGAATGTGTATACATTTTTTGGCACCCTCTGTATGTTTCCATATCTTGAGACACATGGATTTCTGAGATTTTAAGCCTTAGAAGAACAATTCAAGTTAGCTATAGTAGGCTTACAAGGTTATTTATTATTATTATTTTGGTGTTTTGTTTCATTTCTTTTTTTTTATTATTAAATCATAGCAGGGTACATTAATACTATCATGGGGTACAGTGTATTATTTCTATATACAATTTGAAATACTTTCATCCAACTGGTTAACATGACCTTCATGTGTTTTTCTTAGTTCTTGTGTTAAAACATTTATATTCTACATTTAGAGAGATTCACATGTACCCTTATAGGATGAACCATAGGCGTGATCCCACCAATCACCCTCCCTCCACCCACCCTCCACCCTCTCCTCCCCTCCCTCTCCCCTCTCCCCATATTCCTGGGCTAAAATTGGGTTATAGCTTTCATATAAAAGCTATAAATTAGTTTCATAGTAGGGCTGAGTACATTGGATACTTTTTTTTCCATTCTTGAGATACTTTGCTAAGAAGAATATTTTCCAGCTTTATCCATGTAAACATGAAGGAGATAAAGTCTCCATCTTTCTTAATGGCTGCATAGTATTCCATGGTGTACATATCCCACAATTTATTGTTTTGTTTCTCTACTCAGCCCCCAGTCCCCTTCTTAAGGCATTCCCTTGATTTTTTACCTTTAACCCCCAACTCTTAGCTTTCTCACCAGGCGCTTCGTGGTCAGTGATGGAGCATGTGATGCAGGCTAAACCAATCACTGCATTCCAACCTCTCACCACAGTTACGGACTCATACCAAAGTGATGCTAATCAATGACAATAAAATTTAACCCCAGAACTTGAAATACTAGTTCAAGTATTTTATACTGGTTAGGTGTAAGTCTGAGGTAGATAGGGGTCATTATTAATGCAAGCAGAGCTAGGAAAGAAATCTTAGTGACAACAGTTGAGCCCTAGATCAAACCAGACCTGAAGGAAGGTCACTTTACCCATGGGTTCACCCTTGTATTAGCTAACAATTTTTTCCCCGTGCCATTGTAAGTTTATGTGATAATAGATACTGTAGCCATTATTCCCTTGTCCCATAAATTCTAGAACACTGAAAGATTAAGAAGTTAGAAATCTTGCCAATGTTATAAAGCCAGAATTTATAGAAATCGGGGGTTGAATTATGAATCATCTGGCTCCAAAGCCCCCATTCTTCCTGTAACACCTTGATGTTAATATCTCAGATACTGTGAGGACAGAGAAAGAGAGACTGAGAGAGCAAGAGAATGCACACAAGACAATGCACTCACGAGAGCAAGTGTATTGTTGGACAATGACATTATATATGAAAAAAAAAAGACCAGTAACTGAAGTTGCAAAACAAAAAGATCCCTGAACAAAGCTGATACAATCATTAAATGGAATACTTACACACTGTTAAAGAACCTACTGGCGATTTTGTGCATCTAGCAGTACTCTTTCCTACTTGGTATTTAAACCATCTTTTAACCACCTTTTAGGTTTTCTCTCACAGAACGTGACCAAAGACTTTTGAAGGCGAGGGAAAGGGTGAGATTTCATTGACTGTTTCCTTCATGCTTTTCCCCAAGGCCCTGAAGAATAGAAACATAAGAGATAAGCTAATGAAGTATCGTTAATAATTTAAGTTACGACTTATTCTTCACAGCCAGTATTTCTTTTTGACATTTCCTAAAAAGAAAAAAAAAATGTGAACAAAAAACTGGCCCCAGGATTCCAAACTGCAGGTGGCATCAAAGGAACTAAAACCAAGAGGAAAGTCCCATTCATCAGCTTCCCACTGGCCAACAATTTCTTCTGATAAGAGCCCGTGGAAGATCACTGTAAGACACGGGCATCCACTTTTTCATACTGTTTTCCCTGGTGGCAATAGAATTGATTTTCTGAAACATTCTCAGGGCTTTGTACACGACGAAGTGCTAGACAAACAAAAGGTGTAATACTAATCATTGCTGTCATTCATTATAAGGGTGACTTTGCCCTCCAAGGGACATTCGGCAATGTCCGGAGACATTTTTGGTTGTCCCCATTGAGGGGCGGTGGTGATGATCCTGGTAACTACTGGATAGGGACCTGGGATACTGTGGTGGGAGGTTGTCCCAGAATTGTTGAAATTGGGGTCTGAATTTAGGACTACCTGGCTCCAAAGCTCACATTATTTTCTACAATACTTTGTTATCACTGAGATAGCAGAGAGAGAGAGAGAAACATATTGATGGATGACAACATCACATATAAAAAAAGACTAGTAACTAAAGGGATAAAAATCCCTGAACAAAGCTAAAATGCACAGGACAACCTGCCACAACAAAGAATTTGTGGCCAAAATGTTAATAACGTCAAGGTTGAAAAACTCTGGTTTGAGGAAAGTACAGCATTTGTTTTGCATTGCTACAGAGATATGATGCTAGTGTGTGTGTGTGTGTGTGTGTGTGTGTGTGTGTAGGGGAGAGAAGATTTATAGATATAGTATCTCCCTAGGCACCTACTGGGCATTCACCTCTGAAGCTGAACTCATCAGTGTGTCTGAGGTCAGCATTTTGGCAATCAAATCATTATCCCCTGAAGGCAATTTCAGACTGCCCTTACTGGAAGAAAATCCAGATGTTTATGTAGAAAAAGATGGTTTCAATAGCATATATAAAATTAGGCTCAAATTTGAGTCATTAAAATATCCTCCAGGTGGGCTTTTTGGTTGCTTCAGTGTAAGGCAACCTCTTTTCATCATTTTCAAAGTATTGTCACGTCTCTGGGATATGTTTTTGTCCTATTCCCAATTTTAGCACCTGTTCATCTGACAAGAATGAAAATGACTCTCTTTAAGCCTACACTGCTATGTACTAATTTCCGAAGCCTTTCTGTCTCCCTGAAACATTACTGTCCCCACTCATCACCATTAATAGGTAAGTAATCTTCCAGACCACCTGTGGCCACACTTCAACACACCCTGAGAGCTTCTTAGAGAAATGCATTTGAAATAAACTCATTAGCAAAATGCATATAATCAAACAACATGCTTAAAGGAAACAGAAATTCTGAAGAGTAGGTCCACTGGCAAAACTTTCACCTTTTCTCACAAACCTGAAAATTCCTTCCTGCAGAATAGGGGCCTGACAGTAGACAAATTTCTCATGGTTGATGTCCTCCACTGGGATTCCATGAAGGGAAAAGGTCATCTCAAACATGAATTAATGAATGTTCATTACTTCCCAGTCAAGTCTGAATGTTGGGGCATATTTATTTTTAGTGACAAATGTGATTCAGACTTACCATTTTAAAAATTAACTATTTAGAAGAAGATAGAGTAAAAATAGAAACTCCATTTACCCAGCTTCTACGGTTTCTCTCCTCTTAGAAAAAAAAAATCACTGTTAATAGCTTATTACAAATCCCTCTCTATCTGTATCAATTTTATATTCCTTCATTTGGTAAATATTCCACAGAGTACCTACAATATATTTGGCTGCTGTAATGGTGAACAAAAGAGATGCAATTCCTGCTATTAGGTAATTTATATTTTAGTGAAGAAAGGAAATAGGAAAAATAATTTCAGATTAACATACAAATAAAATAATATGGAGTACTGAGTGGGTCTGTACTAGCTAAAGGGTTCAGAATGTGCTCTCAGAGAAGCTGAAATCTCAAGGATAAGAATAGGCAAGCATAGAATGGGGAGACCAGTTATAATTTGCTTTGTTGGCTTAATATATAATAGATATTTCTTAATTCAGAAAGATTTCTTCTTCTTTTTTAAAAAAATAATCAGTGAAAGCTTTGTCTGTGGCCCAGTCCTACACCATGAGAATAAAATTGTGAGGAATATCTTTGCCTTAATTGACCTTATGATCTAATAGTAGCCTTTAGATGCGGGAGACTAATCCTAATGGGTACACAGTAGGCCATAGCGTAATGCTCTAGTATTTACCCAGTCACATGCCTATGAATGTACCTTTTGGTTGTTTCTAGTTATCCACTGTTATAATCAGTGTTCTTGAAGACATCTTTGTTCACATATGACTCTACCTTTTTGTGGATACTTTTTAATATGAAGTGTTTGCCATATGATATCACAATTATTAATGTGTCTTTCATAGAATTATCACATTTAGAGTTTAAGGCATATAAAATTCTTATCCTCATTTTATGAACATGGAGACCATGGCACAGATATGTTGAGGAACTTATCCAGGGCTATAAGATTAGTTTTTTAAAAGTTTATTTATTTTTAGACAGAGGTTCTTACTATGTTGCCCGGGCTGGTCTCAAACTCCTTGCCTCAAGCCATCGTCCCACCTTAGCCTCCTAAGTTAGCTGGGACTACAAGCAACAAATGTTACCTTTCTGAAGTGTAATTTACAATAAAAATGTCTTGAGGAGTCATTGGAGCCATTTGGGAAGTAAAAGACAATGTCATAAAAGAGCCTAATTAATGCATTCCATCATCTTGGCCATTCTCTGGGGAGGAATTGGTAAGCCAGTTGTACGAGGTCTGAGAGTTAAGTTTGTGAACTTGCCACCCTGCACTGATGTTGGCAGCACTGTACAAACAACTCAGTAAGGTTTCCTAACTTGGTATACCAGCATCTCACAGCTGTGTTTGTGTTGATGTATGGCAGTGACTTGCTGAGTGGCATTCATAATTGTTTTTCTTTGTTTTTGTGTCAGCCAAGAGAATGTTGGAGCTTGAATTAGAGCAATGAACAAACATTCATAAATTCCTTGTTAAACCTGGCAAGAGTGGAAGTGAAATCAGCAACATGTTAGTCCAAGTTTATGGGGAAAATGCCATGAAGAAAACACCATGGATTAAATGTTTTTCTGTGGGGAGAGATAGCATCACTGATGAAGAGAGGTCAGGATAGCCTTAAAGAGCAGAACTGATGAACTGATAAAAACATTGCAAAAATTTGTAAAATCATACATCAGAATCATGCATCACAATCAGCTGACTGTGAGAAGCATAGCAGACCAGGTAAACATCAGTAGACAAACAGGAAAAGCTTAACTAAAAATCTTGGCCAACAACCTGTGGCTCTTGTATCACAACAATGCACCAGCTCACACAGCACTGCCTGTGAGGGAGTTTTTAACAAGTGAACAAATAACTGTTTTGGAATACTCTCCCTACCCACCTATCTGGCCCCCAGTGACTTTTTTCTTTACCCAACGATACAGGAAATATTGAAAGGAAGATATTTGGGTGACATGCGGGACATCAAGGGCAATACAAAGACAGCTTTAATGCACATTCAAGAAAAAGAGTTCCAAAATTGCTTTGAAGGGTGGACTGAAGGGTGTACTAGGCACTGGCATTGGTGCATAGCTTCACAAGGGGAGTGACCATAATGATATTCAGATCTCGGTTCTGAGATCTGTGTCCTCACTATAAAAGCTTTTCTTTCTAGCTGTTCCACATGGAGACTGCAGCTTCTTTCACATTCTCCAGGAATTACAATAAGGCTACACAATGGACCCAAAGTCGTCCTTTCTACTATAGATCAGCGTCCTATATCCTGAGATCTGGAAGTTCAGGTGCACTGCACATCGCATTACAGAACAGAGACTATAGACACAGGCTCCGGAGCCAAGTAGCCTAAGTTCCAACATGTGTAACCTTGGACAAATGACTTAATCTTTCTATGTGTGTGTTTCCTCACATGTAAAAGGGGATAATATTAGGACTTATTCCAAAGTTGTTAGCCGAAATATCAAGTGGTATAGTACTTAATATCATTAAAGCACTTAAGACAATAACCAGTGTAAGCACTTAATAAGTGCTATTAGTTATTGTATTATAAAGTCACCCTTAGGTCGCCACAAGATTTCCTTCTTGATTTCAAGATAAATACCAGAAGATACTAGCAGTGGGCAAATATAAGGGAACACAGGAAAAAACCTCAAAGAGCCAGAAAACCAATTAGACTACAATTTTCTTCTTTTTGCTTTCCTGTTTTCTAAATTGTCTTTACTAAATATGTGTGTCACTATTTAAAAATCAGAATAAAAAGTTAATAATTTAAGCAATTTTACCAGTTCAACTGGATGAGAGAAAACTGAGTGATCAAGCCAAGATTCTAAAAATTGATGTTAGAGATGACTAGTGGTCACTCTCGTGGTGACTAGTTCATTCAAGTTACTCTTGACTGTTGGCTGCAGCCACCGTGATCATCATTGCCCTTACCAGTGTCCTCAGATCACCAGGGCAGTTCTAACATTAATCATATCATTTTGACACTCAGCGTACTCATCTGTCCTATAGGGCTGATAATTCCTGCTCTACCAAAACCAACATTTTGTAAGAGAATAAAACATTGCTATTAAATAATGAGAATCAAATGGAGGTATACATTAGGAAAACATTTAATTATGACTTTCATAGTGAGGTTTTGGAGTATTTTATTCTGATAAGATAGAAAAGCACCCTTATCCCACTTGAGAAATAAGGAAATGAAGACATGGTGTATTTATGATTGTTTCTCAATTCACATACGGGATGGTGATAAAGACTAAGCTAAAACTCAGTGTCTTAATGCCCCATCAATTCTCAGTAGTCTCCAAGTTTATAACACTTACCTGTCTTAATCCAAAGAAATCCTTCTTTGGCAACAGACAGTCTTTATCCCTCTACTGATTGCAGTACTACTTGGAGCCCTGGGGAATTTTTAGAACCACTTAGAGATGAGGTAAAGTCACCATGACCTTTTCAGTCCAACCATTCTAAAAGACAAGCTGAAAAGGTTTAGAAAGCATGATGAGAAACAAGGCATTGCCTTCAACTATTTATTGTTTCCCTGGTAATTCTACCCCTTAACTCTCTTTGAAAAATCAAAGTTCTAAATGTTACGGGGAAAAGCTTCTCATAGCATTAGGTTCAAATGTAAAATAGGATACTACATATAAGACTGAAGACATGAAGATAGATATGTAAGTGGATCAACAAACAGATGGACAGAAATACATTGAAGTATTAATATCACACCTCTTATTAAAAGAAGATACATCAGAGGTTCATGGTTATTTACAATTTGGCCAGTCATAATTTTTAGACAGTGAAATTATGTGTAAATGTTTTTATGGCTCTTGAAGGTATATTTTCAAATTTTCTATTATGGGCATAGATTACTTTTATAGTTCCTGAAAGTTAGAGATGTGTGAAGATACGGTTGTTTGCTCTTAACAATGGGACATTGGTGATAGTGGATCAAGGGAGTGTATATGTCTCTCTTCATCACCCAGCATGTACCCTGGTGGTCTAACCCATACTAAACCTATGTCAAACCTATACTTAAAACATGGCATAACCCACCTTCCTGGCTGCATGTGGAATAAACTTTGGCCTAAGCAATTCAACCTGGGAAATGTATTGGTCCAACGGGAACATGGTGGGCAGTTTTCTATAAACTTCTGGGGAAGAAAGTGATCTGTTCTTCTGAGAGAGCCAGGATTCTCTCTTTTGATAAGATATACTATGTGGATGTAAAGTATAAAACCGCCAATGCATCATTCACTATGGGGAAAGTCAATTCCAGGATGAGCTTGACGTTATGGAAAGATGGGAAGGAAATGAAGACTCATGTCATCAGTGAACTTCTGAATCAAACCATCCCTGACACCTGACGTGGTTTTAGACTTTCCTTTCACAGAAGCCAATAGATATTCTTCATTGCTGAGACCAGCTTACATTTTCTATTACTCATATCACAGGGTCAGACATTTGGGTCTATACAACATACAGGGGAAGCTCTGTACATTGACTGCCCAAAGGACTGTAACAAACTGGTCAATATACAGAGGTAGTCAACATAAGGAACTAACTCCTGTACTGACATGTACATGTGGTACATGTCTGGTCTATGAAAATTAGGTCAATTTAAGGAGGGAGTCAGCATAGGTCAGCTCTGAAGGTTCTACTGCATATGAATATGTAGAGAGATTCTTCTCTGTCAGTACCACAAATTCGTTAAGTAAATGCTTTATGAAGGGCGACTTCCCAATTGAATTTTTTGGCAGTATTTCCTTTTGACAAAATAAATAAGGATCAGATGAAATAATCTCTCTGACTAAGATAATCTCTATAACTACCTCCCAGATCTAAAAACGTATGCTTCTTTGAATACTCAAACTATAATTACACAAGCTTTCTGAATTTTAGATGTTTCAAACTTAAGCTTCAGGTGTTTCATGAAGTTATTTGCTTTATGACTAACTATCCCAATTTAGAGAACATCCTGCCAGTTGTGATTTTATGCATATTTGTAGCCTTCAAAAGTGGTGAGAACAAACTATAATTCTAGCAAGAGGGATGGAACATGTAGACAAAGCTCATTAGCCTTGTCAGACATTCAATAAATAATTATAAATCAACTGCAGTAAGATGTGTGCATAAAGCCAAACTTTGATCTCTTTGGAAAACAACTGTTCCTGTAACAATTTCAAACTTTAATCACCCTTAATGTATCTTCAAGTATAGAACACATAAATGTTCTTTCGATTCCGCCTGAATCTGGGTTATTTCCACACACTTGTTACTGAAGAAGCAGACTCTACCCTATACCGCAGTTAAATAAGAAGGTAAATAGTTTGCATGTAAATTGAGGACTAATAAATAAAATGTTTGTCATACATTAAATGCAATCTTTCCCACAATAACACTGTTGTTAGACTTTGGAAAGATTAAGGACTCCAAAGAAATAGACTCATGAGCTTTTAATGATTGTAACAGATAGATAGCATGGCTTTAAATTGCTTTTCAAAGTCTGGATTCTATTTTTGTAATCAGTGTTCTAACTAAGCATTCATCATTACGAAGACAAATCCTGTAAGTCATACACATATTTCTGTCTCCCCGTGACAAACATTGATTTAGAAAGGAAAGACTAGATCCAACCTCCAGAAAACAGCTGTTCTCCTTAGATAAGAAAATCATTGAACTGGCTTTTAATATTGTAAGAAAAAGAGAGGGATTTACTGTAGGAGCAAAACAACAAGAGTCTGAACTACCTAGATGACATAACACGATTTATAATGCACAGAGCATAACTTCATTATCACACTTCTTGATAGTTGACTTTAAAACATAGGTTACATTTCCTCCTGAATCAAGACTGTCAGCCTTGCCACCGAGAGCAAAATAAAACGTTCTGAGAAAGATCAGGTGGCAGAAGAGAGTTACAACAGCTGAAATCCTGAGACCCAATGAACCTGTAATACCTGATAGGCTACTTAATGAAAGCTCAGGTAGCTTGAAGGAAGCCAAACACGACGGAAAAGCTTTTATTTCCTTCTTAAACTAATAAGCCCACATTGCACAATGATTTAATATGTGTTGAGCCTTGATACTGTTAGAATCTAAGCCAGTTTCCTTAGCTAATCCATGATGGAGAGCTATCTGCCCAAACTTCAGAAGTTTTGGGAATGAAAGTATATTTTATTTCGGTTGCCAGGGATGTTCCCCTTTTGAGAAATTTAAATCAGATTCTCCTTTTCCCCGTTGCCTCTGAGTCTCTACTGGAAGCTTCATAATGTCAACATTATTAAGAAAAAGCATATGACCTCTTCCATATTTGGAACTAAATGTTGCCTTAAACAATGAGAATCTGTATTAATGAAGGACCATTTTGAGCTGCTCAGCCCTGTTTTCACAGTAGATTTCCTTGGTCAGCAATTTATTTTAAGAAATAAAGACGTTAGAAGTCACATCTTTGTTAAATCTCTAAAATACTTTGAGGCTCTACAAAAGGAACTTTCCACTGAGTAAATGAAAGAAGATACTTCAAAATTTTAAATGAGCTCATCTGTGGCTCCCCGTTCTACACAAGCTACCAAGTATCAGCCATGAAGGGAGCAGGTACTAACATTGTATATTACTATTACACTGTTCAATCTCAGTATATACTTGTTTTCTTAAATCTGAAAGTGGTTTTCGGGAGTGTACTTCTAGGATTACATGAGCCAATTATCACTTTTCAATTAGTACAACTCCCAGCATGGGTGATGCAAACCTGAACACAATCCCCAAATCCTTGTTTGGGGGGATTAAAATGCATTATATGATTTAAAAACTAGATTTAACTTTCTAATCATATTTACCCTTCTCTAATACTATAAAAACGGGTTTGCTTTTCCAGGCCACGCATCAACAGTAACCCCTGAACATTTCAAAGGTATTAAAAAAATAATAAGAAACGTTACCAATAAACACAAAGGGGTTAATACTGATTTTTGGAGAGAATTAATAAATGTGCAATCTACCATTGTGTTTTAATGCTAACATGTAACATTAGGATACATTATTAGGGATAGAGTAGTCGTGAAACCACCCATAATCCTGCCGTGCAAATACAATTACTATATTTGCATTTAAAATTGCAGATCGCCTTCCACATGTACCCTGAATCTTTATACTCGTTTTATTTAAAAAAGAGAAAGCCACAGACAGAGCATGAAAGATAGCTGGGGTGGATAATGAGGAGAAGAAAAAAATAGTAAAGAGGCCATGGATGATGAAAGAGGGATAAGATAGAGCAGGAAAGCACTGGGGAGAAAGAAAAACCAAGAGACTGAGTAGAATGAAGAGAGACCAAGGAATATAAGGCAATAGATACAGAATTAGACAGAGAGTTAAGGAAACAAGGGTTAAGAGAGATTTCCCCCAACAGAGGCTATTTAAAAAACTCTATTGAACATCAAGGAAAAAAAAAAAATTCTGGATGTGGACAGACCAAGGTTAATATGGGGGCTTTTAGCTTTCTGCTCCACCATCCGAGCACATGGCTTCAACATCCAGAGTGTGTCATTATTTGATTGTGACAGCAATCACATCCAAGTTGTCAACCTGCAAAAGAAGGAAACTCCCTTGGACAAGG
The DNA here is from genome assembly GCF_000181295.1 of Otolemur garnettii. Lineage (NCBI taxonomy): Eukaryota > Metazoa > Chordata > Mammalia > Primates > Galagidae > Otolemur > Otolemur garnettii. The sequence goes on from NW_003852402.1 coordinate 22,837,090, forward strand.
ATGCCTCCCAGTTGAATCAGCTACTTTCAAACAGCTTTCCAGGGTTTCCACACTCTTCCTCTTGCATCCCATTGGCCAGTGTGTGATCCCAAGGCACATACAGCTGTGACACAGCTTGGGGATGGGGCTTCAAATTGAGCAGAGACGTGAGCAGTCAACTTAGGGGTCCTGTTGCTACACAGCAAGGAGAGAATGGAACTCCAGCTTCTACCATCCTGCGAATTCTCTAATTAGAGGAAGTATCCTCTGTGCTGGAAAATAGCAATCTGGACCAAGACAGTCTCCAATGAGATCTTGGGTCAGCCCCTTAGGAGCCCTGTGACCTTGTGCAAGAGTCTGTGTTCAGCTGTTATGAGCATTACGTGAATGAATACACATAAAGCCTGGCACATAGTAAATACTTAAGATATGCTAATGAATGATGGTTTATTTTCAAATGCGAGTTTATTCTAAAAATAATGATTCATTGCTTCCTGGAATCCTGTGCATTTTAAGTATGCTCAGAGAAATAGCTTAGATTTTAGAAAGTGTCCATAGGATCTCAACTGTGTTAGTCTGTTTGGTAAGAATCTCCCGAAAGTTCCTTGTCATTTACAACTTGTCTGGTTTCTAAATTCCTGCCAGTGGTAACGTTTTTGTGATTCTGTGATGGCTTTATCTTTGCTATTGGAGAGATTAGACAAGGGTTGCCTCACTCCTTAATGCCCGAAGGTTATGTAACATTTGAAAATTGCATTTATATCATGTTGCTGATACATTTTCTTTTAAATGTCAAATTCCCTTTTTTTGGTAATTGAGTTCGAGTGTAGTGGGAAGGATGCTCATAAGAAGCCAAAGAGAAAGACAAAGACAGAATGAGAGAGAGAGAGTGTGTGTGAGGGGAAAATCTCTCAGAAATAAAAAGGTTCACCACTATTACTAACTCATAGGCTCTCTTATGAACTGTGAGCTACTGACCAATAACCCGGTGATGGTCCTGGCCTTGTGTCTGGGCAGGCCCACCCCCATCATGGTGAAAGAGTCACAATGTCAGGCATTTGCTTAGCACGTTGACAGGTTATCCCCCTTTTCCTATCCCTGGCTTGGTGAGGTCCCACCTTATTCCCTCGTCAACCAGGAGAAAGCCCACAGCCCAGAAGATGAGACTGCCAGCCTGAAATCTCAAAGTAGTAAGTGGCTAAGTGAGACACAAATTCCATACAGCCTCTTCAAATATATCCCACCCCATTTAGAACTCTCTTGATTCCCGTAAATGCCTAACAATGGATTTCAAAGAGATCGAGAGGCCTCAGAGAAAGGCATGCAGCCAGTGGGGGGCAACCTTATCTCTAACCTTACATATGAGTTCTATCTTTTCTGAGGCTTTGGAGAGACAGATTCATCTTTCTGTTTGCGGAACTGGTTTGCCAGTAACTTCAGTGGGCATCTGCTAGCAAGTGCTGATATGCATAGGGGATTCAAAGTTCATTTGGGGGCAGGAAGGAAATTGTTTAGTTTGAGCTCAAATCAAGAAAGGGGATATTACTGTTGTTTTGTGTATGTGTGTGCATGAGTGTGCATGGGTATATTTGTGTGTATGAGTATGTGTGTAGTGTGTTGGTGGTTGGAGTACCCAGGAGAGAGGCAAATGAAGCAGATGTTGGGAGAGGTTGGCAGGACATCTAGGGCATGCTAGCTAAAAGGTTTGCTTTCAAATCTTTCTCATAGGTGTCATCAGGTTGTGAAGTTAAAGAGCCAGATTCCTGAAATACCAACAAACTAATGGCACTAACAATGCTGCTTTTAGCAAATATATACTGAACATACTTTTCTAATCAAATCTTCAAAGGAAAGGATTCCATGGATTAGAAGTGTGGGCGGATGATGGTCTCATGCATTCAGCAGGCTGTACTGAGAACCTACTATGTTACACTGAGCCATGAAAATACTGTCACTTGGGCTTGCCATTAGGTTTTTAAAAAATGCCAGGCTTGGGAATATCAGAGTTCTAGATCTAGAAGACGAACAACACACACAAATTTCTCTCTAGAAAAAAGGCATACTGGTAAGCCATAGGTGGGTATGATTGGAGCTACGTATAACTACACCTCCCCTAAACTGTGGAGATATGGACTGGGGAAGACAGGGGCATTAGGAAGGACAGTCTGTCAGCAAAGTCTTCCTGCTTGTGAAATAACAGTATAATAACAATACCAATAGTCAGTCAAGATCAATCGGTGCTTCATATACACGTACAGTATCAGCCCCTGTTCTACGTGCTTTTGTGTGTCTTTGTCCTCACAATGCCCCATTGAATGATGAACCAGTAAAAACCTACCGTTAAAAGCCCTACTGGGCAGATAAGGACACCGTAATAATTTGACCAAGGTCACACAACTAGTGAGGGGGGAGTTGGAATTTGAACCAACCCCAAATAGAATGTGATGGGACAACTTCTTTCCTCTTAATCTTTCCAGAAATCTTAGGGACAGGGTGGTAGCTTATATATTTTTTTCCTCATTACCTCTGGCTTCAATTTCATGCTTTTGGTGGATGATTTCAGTTCACAGACTTAGTAGCCCCAGTATATATTCCTTGTTCTTTATCAAAACAGTACAGATTTGATACACAATTCCTTTTTCTTAATTCTCCATGTGTGCATATACATATATGTATATAGAGAGAGTATATACATATGTGTGTATATAAATATATACATATATACTTACACCCAACATTTGTATGAATCCTACAACTAGCAGAGCAATTTTAAGGAATCATAAGGTGAAAACTAGATTGCTGAGCAAAATTAGCTTTTCAATCCCATTATACTTGGGATTAAGAATCAAAACTACAAAATAACATTCCCAATCTGGTAATAAACCCAAGTTCTGTTTGGCTTGCATAACCTTTTAGAGTGTGAATTTTAATGCCCTCTGATGGATCAAGCACATTTGAATATACCCCAGACCCTACCTCTCCTTACTGTTTCAGGTAGAGCAGCTTCATTAGTTGACATTAGCATCTTGGACCATGAAAGCATTTCTATTTGACATCCTAACAACACTTCACGTGCACTGGGCAAGGGCAGCATATAGGCTGTCACCTTTCAGAGTCCAGAGTTGAAAAACAGTAAGCAGCATGTGGGATTTAAGGTATTGAGTCTAGCAAGAGTTGAAAAAAAAAAAAAAAAAAACCACTGTGCTCAAGTGAGGCTCAATAATAATGTTAATAAGTATATAAATTAGCAGAATGTGAAAAACCATAAGCTTCTTCCTCACAAAACAAAAAAGGATGCAATTTAGTCCATGCAACTGGAATTATGCAGGGAGGCTACAAATTTATGCAAGGCAAAATCTAGGCTACTGGGACAGAGAAAATTGGAAAAAAGGACCACTGGAACTTTAACGTGACTGGAGGAACCTTCAGATGTTACCAGCCAGTAGATTTAAGTAAGTTTCACAGCCTCCTCCAGGTATCTCCCCATTCTTTTGAAAGCCTCAAGGGTAGTGGTAGCTCTTGTTCAACCATTTATTTTTTGACTCTTTCAAAAATGTTTATCAGCATCCATCACACATCATGAAACAAATGGACAAAATCTCCTTCTCAAGTAGGAAAAGTCAGACCATAACCAAACATAAATTGTATAATAGTTTCATAAGAACCACTTGGGACCTGACTAAAGACTTTCAGAGAGTGAGGAAGCAGAAAAACACTCAGAGTTCCATATTTGATTTTCTATTCTTAAAATGATGGTCATTTCTGCTCTTTAGGGCCCCACATCCTCATCAGTGTATTAGCCTTTCTTTTCTCCTGTTCTGCTCCCCTTTATTCGTTCCCTCCCAGACATCCTATTCCTATTCTCTTCTGTTTTCCCTTCTACCAAAACTCAGGTTTCACCCAGTAGCCTACAGTGTCTATCAAGTTATTTTCCTTAATCCAGACAAGAAATATATAGCAAATTACAAAATCATCCTGAATCTGCAATTCATCTGTGTTCTCTTCCTTTTCTTCTTCTCTCCAACTTGGTTCTAAATATCTGTGCTGAGCCATTGTGTTCCACCCTGTAAGCAAGCTGCACAGAGGCCATTATTTTGGGAACCACTAGGATGAAATTTGCTTGATGATATTTTATACAAAGTGTAAGAAAGATTTCCACATTCAATTTTTTTTTGCTGAGGACATAATATGTATTCTAGAACAAAATAGATTTGCAGTTATCCGAGGAAAAATGACTTCTCTTTCACAAAAAGAGTTTCATTTTAGGAAGAACTATTAGCAACAGAACCTTTCCGTTAAGAGTTGTACCGATAGTGCATTTTACAAGGGTACATGTTAAATCTACTAAGTGTAGAATATAAATGTCTTAACACAGTAAGAAAATGCAGTGAAGGCTATGTTCTCCAGTTTCATTAAAGCATTCCAAATTGTATATAAAACAAACACATTGTACCCCATAATTGCATTAATGTACACAGCTATGATTTAATTTAAAAAAAGAGTTGTAACAAGTCCTTTCTGTGGTAGGCTCTAAAGATAATGGACTGCTTCTCTTTTGCTTATCACTAGAAATAGCCAAATCATTATGGATCTCAATAGGAACTAATGGTCTAAGACAATAGGGTTTGGCAAATGGGTATTTTATAGCTCAGTGACTCTTTGAATGCAGGCTAGACCATTCAGGTATATTTAAGTGTTATCCACGGCCTCTTCAATTGACTAAATGGGTCTATAATAATTAAAATACTGTAGTGCCACAGTTCCTGAGTTTTCAAAGAGATCCTCTTTATTACTCAGGGAAAGAAATGAGGTGTTGCCTTGTTAGGAAGGCACCATTTATTTACATCTAGAAGCATCTTGAAAAGCTGGTGGAAGGGAACACTTTTACACTGCTGATGGGACTGTGAACTCATATAATCTCTTTGGAAAGAAGTATGGAGAATCCTCAAAGAACTTAAATTAGACTTCCCATTTGATCTCACAATCCCATTACTAGGCATCTACCCAGAGGGGAAAAAATCATTTTATCATAAGGACATTTGCACTAGATTGTTTATCCCAGCTCAATTTACAATTGCCAAAATGTAGCAGCAACCTAAATGGCCACCAAACAGGGGTGGATTAATAATCTGTGGAGTAAGGTTCAGCCAAAAAAAGATGGGGACCTTATATCTTTTGTATTAACCTGGATGGAGTTGAAACACATTCTTCTTAGTAAAGTATCACAAGAATGTAAAAGCAAGTACCCAATGTACCCAATACTAATATGAAGCCAGTGGATGAGCTAATGCATGCCCATATAAGAGAAAATTCAATTCAAGTTGGAGGAAGGAGAATGGAGGCAGGGGAAGAAGGAGGGGGTTGGGTGTGCTCCACTTAATCGGCACAATGTAGAGTGTATGGTACACCTCTTGTGTGCAGGACACAGCTGTAAGAGGGACTCTACCTAACAAATTCAAACATAGTAACCTAGTCATACCCTCACATTAACCTGAAATTAAACAAACAAAAAAGAAATAAAAAGCTGGTGGAAGAGCCTCATTGGTGAACCCTCAGCTGCCCCCCTCCATAGTTCCCTGGAAATTTCTGGATGAGAACACTGAAGACCACAGCAGCTGGACCTTTCTGGAACTTTCCATCTCAACAGCAGACCTCACACTTCCTGACTCAGACTTCACCAACGTGTCACCCTTTACAGGAGAACTCAATGCACCAGGGAAGTAAATAGTGCTTTCTATTTTTTAAATGATTGGAGACACTGACTCTACATATAGGAATGCCTTCCTTCTCACCTTTTGACAGATATTCTATTTTTGCAAGAGAAAGTGTTGTTACACTATCTTCTGAAAGGGAACATGAAGAAATCTCGACATATAACTATCTTAACTGTGGACAGCAAACAGTCATGGGGAAGGGGGAGACTTACATTGCTTCACAATGTTTTTAAAGAACAAAAGCTCTATCATTCATTACAGCTCTAAAATATTTTGTTGACCTTCTGCTAAGGGTATACAAGAACATTAAACCAAAGTATAACAAAAGGTACTGAGAGGAGGTCAGTAGTGAGGTCAGGTGCTAAGGTGTTGAAGTTTAATTAGTTGTAGCTCTGAGGTTTGAGGAGCCACCTGAGTAACCACAGTAAATTGGCTTGCAGGAAATAGGAAAAACAAGCAAACAAAGCCATCCTTCCAGGGCTACTTTCAGGAAAATATGACCTAAAAAAGGATGCAGTTGATTTTTGATTAACTATTTGGGGGGAATGTCATCTCCTAATAGGACAGACTTTGTGTCTTTTTTCATTAATTCTGCAATGCAACTAGCCCAGGGCACTTGCCATATAAAGATTTAAGCCATTCATAGAATCAGAAATTGAAGAAAGCTGAGGAGGCTATAAGTCCCCTGCCTGTAGGAAGAGCCTCAGTAAAAGAGAACAACTGTTATTTTTAAAAAGGAAGATTCTTATCTCTTTTTTTTCCTCAGAAGAATCCCAAACAAGATATTCCAAAAATTTTCTTAAAGTCTAGAAGTATTTCCTAATATTAGAATCCCACTTCACTTGGCAATTGTAGGAGCAGACAATAGCTACTCACAATCACTTAAATAACATCACTTCATTCCCAAGAAGACAGTGATTAAGGTCTTCTGCTCCCTCGGGGTTCTCAGCCCAGGGAGAAAACCTAAGTCTTTAATATTTCAGCACAAGACTGTTGCCCAAACCATTAGTAATATTTCAGAAAGAATGCCTTTATGGTTTCCTCCAAGTTCTCATCAGCACCCTTCCAGTCTAAGACTTATCCTTTGGAAAGCACTTGCTCTTAACATCCACCCATCCCTCCTTATTTTAAGCAGAATCCTTTCTTCTGAAATTCTTCTTATCCATTCTTCTTACCCTGTGTACCATAGAGAGACCAATTATCTCAGATCACTGGGGACTGCAGAAGCTCCCAGAGCATGGGGATTTCACTGCTGAAAACCAGAGAAGTTCTGAACTACCTAGAATGAGGTATTCACCCTACAAATTATAGTCCAGCCTGCTTTGATGAGGGGAAAGAAACCATGTAAGGAATATTTGCAATAGAGGTAAGTGGAGAACAGAGTTCTCCAGCAACAGGAATATTGATATTTCGGACAAGATAGGCCTTTGTTGTGTGGGGGCTGTACTGTGCATTGTAGGATGTTTTACAACCCTCTGGCCTCCACCTGCCAGATGCCAGGAACATCCTCCCAACTATGACATCCCCTGAACATCTCTGAATATTAGCAATTCTCCTCACCTGCTGCCCTCTTGAGAACCGCTGGTATAAGTGTGATGATTCTCTCACCCTTTTCATGTTGTACCCCACTAGGTGGGTTATAAATTCAATGCAGTGAGCTCATGCCCACCTTGAAAAAAAAAGGAGTGAAGACAGAATAGGGTCAGATAGGACAGAATAGGATAGTGTGGAATGGAATGGAAGAGAATGGATAGAATAGTATAGAAATAGAGTCTTACAAGTAGTAAGGATAAGTATTATTATGTCAAGCTTTTGTTTCAGTTTTATATATATGTGAGCATGCAGGTTCTAGATCACAATGTAAAATGATTTTTTACTATGCATGATGAAGAAGTTTGAAAATCCTTATGCTAGTCCTTGTCCATCCTCTTTGGAAATGCACATACCAATACACATTAGAATGTCATCACACTTGCCTTCACCTGCCCTATCCACCTAGTGTCTGGTACCTAACCACCACTGTTATACAAAACCAATCCCATCCATAGCTTATATGTACAAAGTTTGGATTATCCTACATGAATTACCTCTGAAAACTATCCGTGCGTGTATCTGTCCACTTTTCCCAATTTTCAGCATCACCTTGACTTGAACTTGATTTAAGTACACTTAAAGCAGGTGTTACTGACAGATTTAATATGAAGATATTTTATTCCACTGTGTGAGTCGTTTACGGTGATTGTGTAGGCTCACAGAGAAATACTCTCGGGGTAGAAGGTTTTTCTATCTGGTAGCCCCATTCGTCTACGTCCTCTTGAGTTCTGTGAATATGGGAGGTGCTCAAACACAAGCCATTTCTCACTATAAGCTTCATTTCACTGCTTTTCTCTGCACCCACTATTACCTGGGGAAGTTGGCCCATCCATAGTGTTTTGCTTTAAATCAAGGTTGTTCAGCATATAGCTGACTTTTTCAGATTATGCACAGGCCCCACCTCACGGACACAGCAATAATAAAACCAGACCCTGGGGACCCTGACGGAACTCCTAGTAAAGAAAAATCACTGACATTTTAGTGTGTCTGAGCTGTAAGGACGGAGGGCTTGGTAGATTTGTAGGCCTTCATCAGGGATCGGTTGGGTCATTAGAAAGAAATTATGGTGGATTTGATTTTTAGTGGAAATAAACCTTGCCAGTAGTCCATCAAAGATCATTTGTCTTGGCCCTCCATTACTTACGGTCAGGAAGGAAAAAATCAGTGAAAAGGAAGGATTTGTGAGTTTCGAATGATGCCCCGCATAATCAGCCTAGGCGGCCATGACCTCAAGGCAGGGGGACAGGAGTGTTCAGCAGCCAGTTCTGATCTAATCCCAGGAGGTCATGGGATGACAAAGAGGCAGATTCAGGGACACCCCTGCAAGTCCCTCTTCTCATTTATAATGTTACTGTGGGTGTTCTGGGCAGAACTGTGTTCCTTTCAATATCTAGATTATTGAAGTCTTAGAACCCAGTATCTCAGAATATGACTCGTTTTGGAGATAGGGCCTTTAAGGAGGTAAGCATAATAAAATGAAGTCGTTATAGGAGGCCTCAGTTCAACACGTCTGGCGTCTTTATACAAAAGGGGAATTTGGAGATAGAGACAGAGGTGCATAGGAAGAGAGCCACTTGAAGATTGAGCTAGGCTGCCACAGGCCTAGAGATGACCAGGAACTGAGAGAGAGGCCCGGGACAGATCCTTCCCTAGGACTTTCAGATAGAGCAGGGCCCTGCTGACACCCCAGCTGCAAACTTGTAGTCTCCTGGAGGGTGAGAGGCTAACTGTCTTGGTTTAAGCCACCTAGTTTGTTTAGCCAACCCTAGCAAACCAATATAGTGTGGAATGGAATTATTCTTTTGCTGTCACCACGCACAAATACACACCGTCCAACACCTTCCACACACACTACAGACAAATACATACCATATACACAATACGAGATCGGACAGTAAAGTTCATGAACTCAGCCTAGAAATCGTGCTACCGACCTCATTGCTGAATATCGCTGAATATTCTGTCTCCACTCTTTTTTCTTTTCACAGTGGGCATGAGCTCATTGCATTGATTTTATAACCTACCTAGTGGGGTGCAACATGAAAAGGATAAGAGAATCATCACTCTTCTACCAGCGGTTCTCAAGAGGACAGGGGGTGAGGAGAATTGCTAATATTCAGAGATGTTCAGGGGATGTCATAGTTGGGAGGATGTTCCTGGCATCTGGCAGGTGGAGGCCAGAGGGTTGTAAAACATCCTACAATGCACAGGATAGCTCCACACAAGTACTCTCCTTGGCCATCTGGTGACTGTAGTGATATTCAGCAATGAAGTCTGTAGCACTTTTTCTAGGATGAGTTCGCAAACTTTTTTTTTCTTTTTTTGCGACGGAGTTTCACTATGTCACCCTCGGTAGAGTGCTGTGGCGTCACAGCTCACAGCAATCTCAAACTCTTGGGTTTAAGCGATTCTCTTGCCTCAGCCTCCCGAGTAGCTGGGACTACAGGCACTTGATACAACACCCAGCTATTTTTGTTGTGGTTGTCATTGCTGTTTAGCAGGCCCAGGCTAAACCCACCAGCCTGGGTGTATGTGGCCGGTGCCATAAACACTGTACTATGGTTGCCAAGCCAGAGTTCACAAACTTAATTGTCCAAGGTCATATAAACCACACACATAGCCACACTGCATATACTGCATAAACCACACACACACATACACATACACACCCTGAAATTTTCATTTAATCATCTTTCATTTAATTATATTATCTTTCTGTTCCACTTTTGTTGTTGAGAGATCTCTTTAAATAAAATCCTCAAAAATAAGACATCATTTAGAACCAAAATCTTAGACCCTTTCTCTCTTCTCTCTTTCTCTCTCTCTTTTTCCTACAAGGAATTGAGTAGAGAAAGTTTAAAGCATATGTCCTGGGTCACATTTTGCTAAAAGCACAAGCTAGATTTTCTGAATCAGGCTCAGTTCTTCTTCACAGAAGAACGTCTTGAAGTTTCCTATACTTCTGCGTGGTGAGGCAGGTGGAACGCGTGAATATTCTGACTGAGGTGACAGGTCTGGGGTGGGTCTGAGATGCCTGCATTTCTAACAAGCCCCAGGCCAGTAGGGTGCTGCTCTGCCGTCCTCACTCTGAAGAGCACGTTTTACAGACAAGCAATACTTCTCTAATCTGCCCATCACCAGAATTCTTCTCTGCTCTACTGAAACCAGAATTTTTACAGATGGGGCTCAGGAACTTTTTTTTTATTTTTTTAACGAAAGATCTCTAGATGATTAAGTGTGGGAACCACCGCTCCATAGCCCACTGAGGTTAATCGGATTTTCACATTATGAGAACAAAGAAGAGAGAGTGAAGTTGTGGAATTAAGTAGCCCAGACTCAGACATCATGGCAACATGGCAACGAGGCCTTGGGAGGATCTCTGACTTAACTGAATGTGAGAGTTAATAACCATAACTGCAAAGCTGGGTGAGCATTGGAGCTCTGTGTTTGGAAGGAAGGTGGCAATAGAAATGGATAAATGAAGGAAAAGGAGGAGAAGGTAGGGGGAGAAACACTAAATCCCATGAGAATCCTATCATGTCCCTGATGCACAGCCTTCTCTGAGCTCCTAGAGGTGCAGTCACAATCACTAATAGGATGAGATTTCTATCTGATGTTGGGAATTAAAGAGCTCAAACATGATAAAACAATACTCACACCAGCAGGAGACAGCACAGATGTGGGCTTCCCAGAGTATGGGTGAATTTCCATACCAACCTTATAAACACAACCACAGCAACAATGGCATAATATCAGAGTTAATGCCACTTTCCAGACTAAGGATAAATAAAGCTATGTTTACCAGTATGAAGCTTTTAGCCATACCCAGATCTCCTACCTAGAGAGCTGAGCTGTGAGGGGTTCATGCCCGGGGGGCTGTGCACAGTTACATGCTCCAGGGATGCTGGATAAGTACTTGTTGACCTGACCGTCTGAGTGAACCCCACCATGGAAGCTGAGCATCCCTGTGTTTTATGCATTGGCTATACCAGAACCAAAGAAGTGCCTGGGTGGGAGGTTTCTCCCATCTCTATTTCTCTGCAAGAACTCCCTGTGCTGCTTATAAATATGCTGATCAAAACCTGCATCAAAGAGAAAACTCATTTCCATATCCCCAGTTTCCTTTATGATCAGAGAATGGATCAAAGGGAAGACGTGTCTCCACATTCCTGTTCTTCTTTTTAGTCCTGATTTAGAGGTCGAAAAGACTCACACGTGGGAATAGAATGAGCAATGCAGTGTCCACTTGGGAGTGGAACCCCACATGAGCTCAAGGTGCAAGTATTCTCAAATTCTTTCCCCAGGCACATTTACACGAATAGAAAAATGGCTTAATTCTTTCACCTAATATATTCTATTTTACTGAAAGGTAATAATAACCATTTTTGTGCCTTGATATTTGAAGTAAGATGTATTGTAAGCCTTAATACAGTACACGATGATCTATTAATGTTAGTCATAATGTCTAATTTGAAAATAATATTTAAGGTTTCAATTGTGCCTGAGACATAACTAAGCAATGGAAATGAATTTGCCCTTTTTAATTGAAAATGTTCTAAGATTCCTCATAAAACGCATTCACTTCCTCAATTGTTTAATTGAGGATGACTAGGTTAAGTTTGAAAATTTTAATTGTTGACTTTTCTTTCAATGTTTTCATGTCATTTCTTTTTGTTTTAGTTTTACAGATCCAGAAGTAAGAATTCATGCTGGGAATATGAGTAATTTTTCAAACAAAGTAGTGTGAATTAAAGAAATTAAAGTGTGGTGTTGTATTTGTTTGAACAGCTTACCTAAGATTATAATATTAATGTTTTTTACTTTCCTTTTGTGAAGGTGCTATTGACCCTAAAACTATCTTATTATGGATTTTAAAGAAAGGGCCTATACTTTCAAATCAGCTATTTTACTTTACAGTTCTAATCAGACAAAGGCCTCGGAATAAATTTCAATACATTAAACAACTTGAGTCCAATAACAATTTATTGACTTTACTGGACTAAAATAAATAAAATTTCTTAATATCTATAAAGGAATTATTCATTCTTTATTAAAGGAAAAATGCGCCTTCCCATTTGAAAAAGAAAAGAAGAAAGGAAGGGAGGGTGGAAGCTCTAAGAAGCAATTGCCACTGACTGAGATTTAAGTTCTTTTCTAGCTTTGGGTGAATTGGCGCTGTCACTCTGGCCATACTCAAACTTTGTGAAGCTCTGCTTCTAGGAAAATGGGGTTATTGAATCACATGTGGCCGGGCACAGCTTCTCACACCTGTAATCTTAGCACTCAGGGAGGCCAAGATGGGTGAATTGCTTGAGCTCAGGAGTTCAAGACCAGCCTGAGCAAAACCAAGACCCCATCTCTACTTAAAATAGAAAAACTAGCTGGGTGCTGTAGTGGGTGCCTATAGGCTCAGTTACTTGGGAGGTTGAGGGAAGAGGATTGCTTGAGCCCAGGAGTTTGAGGTTGCTGAGAGCTAGGACACCATAGCACTCTACCCATGGTGATAGAATGAGACTGTCTCAAAAAAAAAAAAAAAGAAAGAAAAAGAAAAGAAATCAGTTGGCATCTGAGATCCTTTTCAGCTTTTCTAATCTATAATTCCAGGAAACAACATCAGTGTCAAATTATTGATAAATGTTTCCTTATAGATATTTGATAACATAGATGTTACTCTTGAAAGTCAGAATTTCTAGATCTTCCCCACATTCCTTGGTGGTGCTAAAAGTCTTTTCAGCTGTCACGAGATCTCAGTAAGCCCTGTAGTCTACAGCCCCCTCAGCTGTCCTTTCAAGAGAACTCTCCCATCTGAAGTTGCTTCACAACACATAGGTGGAGACTTGACATTGAATGGCCCCAGTGAAGCTCCACTGGGCCTCTTCTGCTCCCCCCACAGCCCACTAAGTGTCACTTCCCCACCACTTAGCTGAGGCACTGGCCCCGAGACCTGTCTGGTCTCTCAAATCCTAGCTCTTCTCTGTGCCACACATCAGTGAGAAATGTCTTGATCAAATCTCACCCTCATACATGTTTCCATAGTCATTGACATCACAACTGCATCATTTCTAACTAAGTTTGCTTGGAACCACTACAAAGTGCAAGATCCACAAATTAACACATGTATTCACCACTATGACAACCAGCCTGATCACTACAGACAGTATTTTTTTTTTTTTTTGAGACAGAGTCTCACTCTGTTGCCCAGGCTACAGTGCAGAGGTGTCATAGTTCACAGCAACCTCAAACTCTTGGGCTCAAGGATCCTCCTGCCTTAGTCTCCCAAGTAGCTGGGACTATAAACATGGGCCACCAATCCTGGCTAGTTTTGCTATTTTTAGTAGAGACGAAGTCTCGCCCTTGCTCAGGCTGGTCTCAAACTCCTGAGTTCAGGCAATCCACCTGCCTTGGCCTTGGAAAGTACTAGGATTACAGGCATGAGCCACCATGGCCAGCCCAGGCAGCATTTCCAGTAGACCATAAGGCTCCCTGACACCACTTCTCAGCTCTGTGGCTTGATTTACCCAATTCCAAACATCCACACCACATCTGGTCATGTGGTGACCTCCTAAGACTCTTGGTTTTCCATAACTGCTTCATCTCGCTCTCTCCTGATGGCTCTCAGGGACTCTAAGCCATTGCTTCCTATGCAGAGCAGGCCCTGGGCTAAAGCATGATAAGAACAGAAAGCTTATGCCTCTGGGTATTAGATCTCTTTCTACTAAAGAACTTGTTCCTCTAGAAAACCTTTGCAATAATGACAGCGTCTGTCACTCATCAAGCACCTGCTTGACCATCTCACAGGGTCACCTCTAGAAGAATGGGCGTGATTACTAGTCTCACTTCTACAATTCAAGAAGCAGCAGCACATCTAAAAATGATTCTAAAGAGGAATGAACAGAGATATTCTTCATTTTACAGATAAGGTTCACAGAAGTTAGATGCTGTGACGGTGATTATATAGAAAAGTGAACAGTAGAGATAGGGTCTTTAACTCCAAGCCTGTGTACATTCCCCTTCAATTCCATTCAGTGCTCTCATTCATTTATTCAGCAAATACATAGGGTGCCAAAAAATGTATACACATTTTTAGAAAGAAAGACAACTCTATTAAAATCGTAACAACATATACCAATAAGGTTTGTTACCTTGTATATTTATACCTCCTTTAATTACAGAAGTCAAATGTGACTTGAGTATTGTAATATAGTTTTTTTTCCTTTTCAAAAATGTGTATACATTTTTTGGCACCCTCTGCATTTATTGAGCTCCTACTATGTGTCAGGTGTTGTTCTGTACACAACAGAGAAACAGAATAGTGAAGAAAACAGAAAAACTTGGTGTTCTCAGGGAACTTATTACATTCTAGTGAGAAAAGGCAGCAAAAATACAGGATAAATAAATAAATTGCATGGTCTTACTAGACAGTGGTCAATATGCTGGAGGAAAATATAGGGACAGGAAGGTAGGCAGTGAGATTGTCAGGTGTTACCGTTTTAAAAGAGTGGCCAAAGTAGGCTTCACTGGCCTAGGCTCAAGTCTTGAAGGACATGAAGGAGGCATTTGCATGGTTCCCCCAGGGGAAAAGCAGGACACTGGGCTTGTGTCTAGGTTGTACTAGACCTTGCTGGGATGATTTTGTCTTTCCCTTGTAATTATGACTACAGAAGAGTGCAGTGTGTGTCTGTGTGTCTCTTCGTGTGTGTGTGTGTGACTCCACTATTAGAAACCCAGATTTGTTCTCTTTGTATGGGCCATTGTCCAACTAGAGTATGAGCTACTTGATGGCCAGTAACATTTCTTATATTTCTTTGGTATTTTTCTGAGATTCCAAAATACTGTACCAAAGAGGGTGCATACTACCTTGACTCTCCATCTCTTACCCAACGAAGTTCATGGAATTAGTCCTTTCCTGTCAAATACTAGCATGGCCTCAGAATTCTAAATAACTAATTACACTTCAAAGCTTTTCTACATATCTATTACCATTTTTTCAGCTGCATTCATGGTAGTAATCATTCATTCCTACATTGAAAACCACTAAAGCCTAGTATTCTCTATAGAAAATTTCTGGCTACATTACATTAACAGCTGTGCGCATTATAGTATGAACAATGCACATCAATAAGAATCGTGATATTGTAATTGGGTGATGCAATTTACAAAACACACTACTAGAAATAGGAGAAGAATCTCACGTTTTGTATTTCACCAGCCCTTAAAGGCATGACTATAGTTTACAAGAACACATTGCACTAATTGCCAACACACTGTGCCAGTACAAACATGAAGCAAAATGCATCTTAGATGCCAGCATCTAAGTTAGAAATTCTTAAGTGTACTCCAAGAAACACG
This sequence comes from Otolemur garnettii, assembly GCF_000181295.1. Classification (NCBI taxonomy): domain Eukaryota; kingdom Metazoa; phylum Chordata; class Mammalia; order Primates; family Galagidae; genus Otolemur; species Otolemur garnettii. The sequence goes on from NW_003852402.1 coordinate 22,852,725, forward strand.
AGCTATTCATTCATTTATTTAAAACACATTAATTGAGACTATAGTATGTGCCAGAATTAGAAACACAATGGTGAGAAAAAATAGAGTCAGTGCCATGATGGAGTATAACAATCAAACTGTCATATAGGTGCGACTATGATAAGTGTTAGGAACAAAAGGTACTTGTGTCATGAGAGCCTATAGGATGGGAAGGTGACCAGGCAAGTGACGACTTACTTGAGAAAGCAAAGTGGAAGCTGCAGTCTAAAAGACAAACAGGTAATTAATAAAGCCAAAAGGGAGGGGACATTATTCTAGAGATGGAATGGCCTGTGCAAAGACCCTGTGGTTGCCAGGGCATAGCAAGACCACAGCAATCACTGATGATGTCACTATATTCTCCTGGACAAAATGAGTATAGAGACACTGACAAGAAAAGTGCAGATATGACATGGGAGGTCCAGAACGTGGCCGCCAGAGTGGGACTGGATGGAAGAAGTCCAAGAGTGTCTTTTGTCCGCAATGTTTTCTCTGTTACTTCTTCCCAAACTGGCCCTTCCATGTCTGCGGACCAAGAGGCTAAAATTTATTTAACACTGGGAAGTAGCAGAGTGGCTGCCTTATTTCTTCAAAGACAGATACCATGAGGTTCAAGAAATGAACAACCAATAAGCTACATCTTAGAGAATGTGTGACTGATAAGGATGGGGGGAGAGAAAAAAAGGTGGGGTGTGAAATGTGGAACCTATAACAGCAACAGAGGCTTATAAGAAAAAACTCTCCTTCCTGATACCATACTGAACACCAAGATACTCACTGTCTATTGTACTGTTAAGAGTTGGCAAAATATTATTTCTTGTCAAAAGCATATAATCAGGTCTACTATTATGACTATTTCTTACAGCTAAAATTAATATTTTGTGGAAAATGGCAGTGCTTTTAAATGACAAGGTTCTACTGAAGGAGATTTTATGCCCCTTGTGGAATCCTGGATAGTTTGAATATTACTACTTATTTTTGCTAATGGACAATCACTTTAGCATACAAAACGTTGAGCAATCAGTGCGAGAACTACTTCGTTATCCCAGTCTTAAAGTTTTACTGTGTGATGAATCTGAGACCCTGATGATATTTATTCATTACATTTTTAATGATATATCAGGTTACCATAGCAATTCTTGTTCCCTAGAAACTTCTTTCTTGCAAAACACATTTATTGTGTGCTGCATTAACAGCCTGATCCTATTGTTTGAGCTGTCTCATTAGCTTGAATAATCTGAAGCTTTTTCAAAATGTTAACCAGTAAAAATATATAGAAAACACAATTATTTAGGAATAAAATTTATTTAAGGAAATAGTCCACCTTTAAATCACCCTTCATCTATGAAGCTTTCCTTGACCCTGCAAACCAAGATTTTTATTAAGTCTTAGCTTACTCAGGGGTCATTCCATGGGATGATTAAATATACACTCTTTTATGTTATTCATCAATTATTTTTATGTCAGTCTCATATTCACCTATAAATTATGGTTTCTATAAATTACATACCATTGTGAATTAACCTTTGTTTCCCCCAAAGCCTTGATTTTAACTACATGTGAATATGACTTTGCTTGGAAAGAGAGTCTTTGCAGATAATAGGGTCAGGTTAAGATGAGGTCATTAGGATTGGCCCTAATCAAATATGACCATGCCCTTATTTAAAAAGGGGGAAATTTGGATGTAAGAGACAGACATGTATAGAGGGACGGTGACAAAAAGAAAAAACAATCAAAGCACTATTGGTATTCAGGGAAGGATGATAGAATGATTGGGTCAATCAGGTAAAACTTAATGAAGGAGGTTACCTTTGAAATGGTAGAATGGTAGACAATGCTCAGTAGAATTTCCAAAAATAGCAAGGGTAAAAAAAAAAGAAAGAAAAAAAATCAGGCCAGCTACAATCCTGCCCACATCTGTAATCCTAGTACTCTGGGAGGCCAAGAGAATTGCTTGAGGTCAGGAGTTTAAGAGCAGCTTGAGTAAGAAGAAAATCCTATCTCTATAAAAATTAGAAAAATTAGCCAGGCTTGGTACCAAAAGGTATTAGACTCAGCTACTTGGGAGGCTGAATCACTTGAGCCCTGGAGTTTGAGGTTGCTTGAGTTATGATGATGTCATTGCACTCTAGCCCAAGGGACAGAGTGAGACTCTGTCTCAGAGAAAAAAAAAATTTTTTTAGATGTATAAAATAGAAAATAGCATGAAATCTAGAGGCTTCCCACATTGTAGATTTTTTCCAGAAATATCAATAAGTACAGTGGTGTTCAACATGAGTCTAGAACACTATGCTAGACATGAAGGGTTTTAATGAGATGTACTTGGATCTTATTGGGATGAAACAGGGATCCAGTAAAATAATTGAAGCAAGGGAGTTCTTTAAGATTAATAGGATATATATTGAATTCAAGAACAGTTTAGGGGATCATCATAATAATCATGTCAGGAGATGGCAAAATTGAACCAGAGTGACAGATGTAAGAATGTGGCAGAGAACTTAGAAAAGTTGAATGTGGAGGAATATGGATGGAGAATAGTAAGTGAGAAGACCATGATATTTTGGTGTGATTGGAGGGGTAGCAATACTATTACCAAAAGCAAGGAAATCAGAAAGACAAGTTGGCTTTTGAAAGAATTCACAGTGGCAATGTTGACAAAGGCATTGGAAGTAGGATTTGGAGACAGAACAGATCAGACTTAATTATACAAATTATGAAGTAAAATGCATTAATGCAATTATCAAAACTGTTATTGTGAACAAGACCATCGTGGGAAAGAGTTGAGAGAGACAAAATGAAAGAGGAAGAAAACACTCTTAAATCTTCACACAAGAAGATGTCTGGCATGCGGGATGCATCAACAAATATGTGTTATTGAATTACTAGGTGTGTGGAGCAGGGAGAGGAGACTGATGGATAATCAACAGGGCAGGAAAGCAAGGGATGGATGCCAAGCAAGAGAGAATTGCATAAGCTAGAGGTTGATCAATAGTGTCAAATGCTGGGAACAAATCAAAGTACCTGAAGCTAAGAAAAGATTTGAGTGGTTCAAGAAAGAGAGTGATTAGAAGGTAGAGGAGGGGAAATAGACTAAGAATTAAAATAGAAAAAAGAACAGTCAGTAAGAAAGGTCATCAGAGTTGAAAATAAGCAAACCAGGATGTTAGAAGCTGTCAACAAGATGCCCCCTACCAAGGGAGCACTGATATGGAACAGCCTAAAGAAGAAACTTAGGTACTGAACTCTCTGGACAGGATTAACATGTCCCAGGTGGTTGGATCCCCTCCAAAGAATTGTGTCTATGTGCAAGAGGAAGCATTTTGCTCAGCAATAGTGACAAGATAAAGACATGGGGATATCAGTGTAGAGGGCTGGTTGCCTGAGTCCTCTTCCTAAACAACTAACTCAGGACAAGGTGAACAAAAGAATCCCCTTCCATGGAGGCAATTTCTAAGAAAATGATGTTACAGAAAAGACATTTTAATTAGGGAAAAGTGGAAGATGCCTTTGAAACAAAGGTGGGGTGGAATTTCTCCCTAGATAAATACGCATTCCAGAGGTTATAATGGAAGGGGCTGGTTGATGAGCAGAAGACCCAGAGTAGGCTTTGGAAGGACCTCTTTCAACATTCCTGGGAAGTGGCTCTTCCACAGAAGGGTCAGCATCCTAGGTCCATCAGCAAAATCCTCTATCCTGAGATGTAACAATGTTAACAGGTAGTGATGGATGTCACATGCTAAGCCTCGGTAAATCATGACAACATAAGAATAATATAATTTTTCTCTTTACAGTTCCAAGCTTGTGCTCCTCTTTGTAAAATCTTACATTTTGTCTTTCTTTTCATTGCTGAAGACCTGGTGATGGTCTTCATTGTTCTAAATGGATCCAAGTGAATGGAATTTGTCTTTGATTGGCATAAATAGGATGTGAAGTACATTATACACTGGTATCTCTTCTCTCTTTCTCCTCCTCCTGCATATGGGCATGAATAAGGTTTGGAAGAAAACAAATATTTCTGATAGAAACATTTGATAATGTTTGATGACATTTGATGGCTAAAGAGAAAAGACCTTGGAAGGATATTTTAAGAAAAAATATTGATTGTAAGCCCTGAAAGAAAAACAAAACTGTCTCTGAGGTCTAGCTCTCTAGAATATATCCTTGGGATGCAGGAGAAAAGACAGGACCAAAATCCTACATGCCCTTCCAGGGAAGCAAAGAAAGATAGATTATTCCAACATTTGAGATTAGAGTGTATATAACTTGAAAGATTCTTAGGCAGGGCACAGTGGCTCATGCTTGTAGTCCTAGCACTCTGGGAGGCTGAGATGGGTGCACTGCTTGAGCTCAGGAGTTCAAGCCCAGCCTGAGCAAGATCCTGTCTCTACTAAAACTATAAAAACTATCCAGGTGTTGTGGTGCATGCCTATAGTCCCAGGTACTCTGGAGGCCAAGGCAAGAGGATTGCTCAAGTCCAAGAGTTTGAGGTCACTGTGAGCTATGAAATTGTGGCACTCTACCCAGAGAAACTCTATCTCAAAAAAAAAAAAGAAAAACTCTAAAAAATTGTTGTTTGAGATTGGAAAGTATTCCCCATTCACTGCTGGAGTTTTTAATCCATTCAGAGACAGAAGAGTCAGGCAGAAGAAGATGCAAGTATCATCTTGTTGGAAAACATACCCTGGGTGTGCAGCAACAGTGGGCTTCTTAATTTTGAAGCTAGTGATTACAAAGCCCTACTCACTAAGTCACAGACAACACTGCTATTTCAGATTTCCCACTTACAATATGGAAAATCAGAACAGAATGGGTACTTCCTGGTTCAGAAAGGAAGGGATGAAAGAAGGCACTTGGTTACAAATCCCGATTCTACTTCCATATTTCTACTCAGACAATTCACTCCTCCACCTCTAGGGGAAGTGAGTGAAGAAGCAGAGAGGAGAGGATGATACTCTCTCCCCATGGAAACATGAAGGGGGTGGAAGAAAAGTTCCCCCCTAAACTCACCATCATTCAACTCAGAAGCATCTTGACTTCCCTGAAGTTGACCCAGGAAAGCCCTGATACTCATTGTTTTGGTGACTCTCCCTAGAGGAGGGGAAGATAAGAATAGGAAGGATAGCATCATCTCTATTAGAATATACAAAAAAGACCCTGCAGTACATTTGCTACCACTATTCTATTTTTTTCCTTCAGAGAGTTTTAAAAAATAATTGAATTAGGTGCACAAATGTAGGGGTCACTATCTTCTGTTGAATCACTGGGTACTTTGGTACCTCTGAGCCCATATTTTAGCAAGACAATATCCAGTCAGACAAATGCCTGCTGCCCTTTCATTCTAGCTGCCAACCTGCTTGCCTGATCATTTCTGGGTTCATCTGGCCCTTGGGGAGATTTGGGTTAGTAACCCTTCTCTGAGTAATACACAGATTGCTCATTTTGCCTTTGGACTCCTGCAGAAAAGGTATTAAACTAGAAAGCTCAAGAGGAAGCAAACTGAGATGGGAAGAGAAGTGAAGGAAAAAATTCCAACATGCAAATTAGAAACTGGCACCCTCAGAGGAACAAGAGAAGAACAGCAATGGAGAGGAACAGGCAAATGGTAGCTGAACAGCTGAGAACCTGGTTCTGGGGCAAGAAAATCAAGGATGTAGAACTCTGCTAGATAAGTGACAAAAGGCAGCCACAAAGAGTAATACCGAGAAAACCAAAAACTATTGTGTTAGGTCAAGAAAAATATTACTTAGAAAATCACTAACCTCCTTGCCAGTAAGACAATGTTCTATAGGACCCATCATGATTTCAAAGTCTTATTGTGATTGAAGACAATCCAGATGTTCAAAGTGCAACACAAGCAAAGAAGTGGGTTGGATTCAGGCAGAACTTGACCTGGAATTTGAGACATAGGTGGCCATATGCTCCTGCTAATCCCATTCTCCCTGTTGGTCACCAACTGAACCACTACTTGTAAATCAAATACACAGAATATTCCCCAATCCAACTCTCGGATTTAACTACTTCTCTTAGTTAGGCAGCAAAATATAATAGAATAGTGTCACCATAAGGCTTTTATTTCTATAAAGCCTGATTAAAATGGCCATTGATCTCAAAGTTATTTATCCAGGAACTCGGGCCTGCACTTCTGTTAACTTCCACCAGATGGTGATGAGTTAGCAGGGCTCACCCTTAGCCACAAATCCTGGAGGTTGAAGGTGGGAGGGAATAAATGTTTAAAGGGAAATATTATGGGCCTCATCTGCAAACATACTGATTCCATAAGACTAAATAGGTTGGAGTTGGAGCCCAATATTCTTACATTTTATAAACTTCCCACAGTGAATTCTGATCTGCGGGCAACTGGAGGACTCACTGGTATCAACTACAGCTTTACTAATGTGGTTTCCTCAGAAAATATCAATAACTTCAAAGTTAGATAGAAATGAATTTTGAAAAGCAAATTAATTAAAGCTACCATATTGTTTCAAATACGAATTTAAAATAGACCTTTCAAAACACATGTAGGAATTTGTAAACCACACAAAATAAATCTGTAACAAAAATAGCTTCTTGGGCATATTAAGTTGCTTTCAAACTAACTTTCTTTAGTGAAGCATTGTCTCAGGCTATCAAGGACTTCCCTTGCCTTCATATTCAGTGGAGGGCCTTTTATATAGGAGGAGGTCAGTCTTGTCTTATGAAATTAATTGTTGAATTTAGTAACAAAAAATATCAAGGCATCTAACACCTTGTTCCCTATGAGCTTATCTGTGAATTAGGGAAAGCATTTAATTTCTCTGGGCCCTGATATGTCAAATGAGACAATAAGAGGGTTAGAATAAACTGCTATATTACTGATGAGAACCGTTTCACACATCTCATAATAATAGCAAACGTGGATTATGGCACCAAACACTTAAGATATGCTGGTCATAGTTCTAAATAATCCAAAGATAAACATGAATGGTTATTCAAGATACATATGTTTAAATATATCTTCATGACAGTGTTTATAACAACCTGGGAGCTAGATTCTATTATCATCATCTCCATTTCATCAATGAGGAACTTAGATACAAAGAAATTAAGTGCTTAGTCTAAGAGGTAAGTAACACTTAGCTAAGTGGGGGAAAAAAGTCAGGATTTTGACCCTAAATGTTTGCGTATGTGTCTCTTTAAGAACCTATGATTGTATTTTTTTCCCCACTGACTTGACTGAATTTACAATTGGATTATGAAGTCAACTACATCAAATATAGAAATATGTTTTTATCTCTTTTAACATCTAAGAATACGAGGCATATTAGAGTTTTAAAATCCCAGCTACTCTCATTGGGATAGGCTGTTATCTAAAATAGAAGTTAGGTGCAGACTATCTGATTAAATAGAATAAATGTGATTATACAGCACGCCCCAGTCTACCTTCATAAACATTTACTGGCCCCTTCCGAGGGGATGGATCATACAGAGGCCTGAAGCAAGGGCCCGTATCCTAGAGAAGAAATGGGCACCCTATTGGCTGACAGATAAGTCACTCAGCTGTCTAAATTGTGTGTTAACTGTACCAAGAAATTTTTTGGAGGAAAAATAAACATGTAAATATTTTTCATAAGATAGATTTTGTCAATGATTTTCAGTAGTTCTGTATAGAAAAATACATTTTTGAAATTATAAAATATGTTATGTGCTAAAATCTAGTATAGCGATTAATGGACAGCCATTACTAGTCTACCAAGTTAAAAAAAATGACAGCAAAAATACTGATATCAATATCAAAATACTGATCTCAACACCCAGCAGAATTGAGAGATAACACATTTAAATTTCAAACGATAGGAGAATGACAGAAAATCTGATCAACTTGGCAACCTGTGCCTTATTATTTCAGTTGAGAAAACCACTAGTAGGACATAAAAGCTTAATCTTTGTTGGATGTTTGGTTTTGGCTAACTTCCCACAAAAAATATTTAGTTTGTGCCATCCTTGCTCTTTGGCTAAGCTGGTACTTTTTGAAACTCTCTTGGGGAAGCCAGACAAGATCATTAATAGACACTAACAAATATGGCATTAGACAACTATTATAGCCAAAGGTCTTGGGAAACCAGATGAAAGACATACAATGGTCAACAAGAAAGACATGGAGAACGTGGGGCTGAAAATGAAGATTTGGAAGGTAGCAGCCATGAAAAAAGTAGAAGGTAGAAGGGATTGACCATAGAGAAAATGTTGAATGCGAAGGAAATATTCAGGACAGGTGACTTACAGACCCTCCTTTTTCTCCTTTTGTTTTAACAGAATTCTTAGTGTTGGTCTCATGGCTGTCTTCCCCTTGTGAGAGCTGGAGTTTAAGCTTGATGATAAATATACACCCTAGAACAATCAATCAAAGCAATGAAGTGTTGCAGAGTGCCTGCAGGGCTGCAGTAAAGGCTCTGATAAAATCTGTGGTTATGTAAAAGGGCTTAGCATTAAGGTAGGTTTAGGAGAGAGCCCCACATACAACACAATTTGGAAAATTTAGTTGAAAAGGTCAACCCATGGCGAGGATCATTACAGCCATACATATTGAGCTCCAACATTTTACTTAAACCAATAACTTTTGTAAAGTCAAAGATTTTTCTTGAGGCATGATTCTGCTGAACAGTTTCTTTTTATTTCTTTTCCCCAAAGTTTGAATCTTCCTTTTTTAAATCTGTTTGCAGGTTGACAACAAATTTTAAATGACCCACTTTTATTTAGCTTTTTTTTTTTTAAAGCAATTTAATGTTTAATAGAAATAATTTCTGTCTTGCAGATTTCATCTGTTTGACATAATATTTAATTAACTTCCACCCAGTTTGAGAACAAACAGAACTGACTCTCGCTAGGCGTACAAAGCAGCTAGTCAGATGGAGTAAAGCACCCAGGCAAACTAGGGGGTCAGTTAAAAGGGCTTCTATTGGCCAGAACGGCTATTTGCCATCAGATACTTGAAACACATTTAAATAGCAAAAATGCACCTTTTCTTTAAAAAAAAAAAGAGAGAGAGAGACAAAGATAAAAGGTGATTTGACTCCAAGTTGACAACTGCACAGTCAATAGTTAGAAGATACACAATATTTCATTGAAACTTCTCAGTCACTTTGCAAGTAGGTGGTCTGAGTTACTGGTCTCTGCAAGAGCCCTATCTGATGCTCTAACTTCGCATCACTCTCTCCTTGGGAGTACCTGGGCAATGTTTCCACACCACATTTGTGGTACATACTTGGTTTTACTCTCAGTGCAGATGAGAATGAACTGATCTTATCTCCCTTCATAGGGTGTAAACTACTGGATAAAATGAACTAAACCATGTCTCTCTCATTCCTATACTTTGCAAGTCAACATATTCTGCACCTAGTGGGACTTCAGATATGTTAAATCGCAACAAACGTGTGTGTGTTTGTGTGTGGTGAGGCAGGAGGCAGGGGAAATGGAGGCCAAACTAACTACCTCATTCTTCATTCATAAACATCCATCCTCCCATGAGATAAGGAAATATCCCAGAAGTTCCCACTTACTTCTTTCCATATTTCTATGTCTGTTGATAGATTCCAGTGTTTGTCTGGCCAACTCTTCAGTAGACATCTTGGCCACACAGACACTATTTCATTCATCTTTATAACCCAGTGTTTTTCATAGGGACTACATTTATCAAATGAATAAATGGAATAAATGAATGAACTGGAATGCCTCCTAAAAATTCAAGGACTGTAGGGAATGAGGCGGGTACAGAACCATCACTAAAAAAGTTGGTGTGCCCCTATCTTGGCTATATAAAATCTATTTAGCTGTCTAACACAATTTTTTCCAAAAGGTATATAAAATATTATTAAATTTTAGAGCCAAAGAGACCTTTAGAGTTTATCTAGCCCGCTCAATTCTAAAGATGAGTTAACAGATCGGCCCCATGTCACACAGCTAGCCATCAAAGAAAAACCAAAGCAACGGTAAGTCATTCTGACTATGGGAACTCCAACTGCCTTCTGAAAAAGGGAGATCCTATAAATAAAAAGTCTTTGGCAATAAGAATTACTGACAGGAGTTGAATGAACTGGGCAGCAAAAAATGAGGGGAAAAGGAGAGATTGCAGGACAGGGTTCTAAGGGAGCTGATCCAGCTCTCTCATTGCCCTGACGACTGTGATAAGCTATCTCATTAGAAAGTAGAAGAGTTATGGCTCAAATTCTGGTCCCTTGATCACTATGCCAGAGTCCTGGTATCTTTAAAGAAGAACCAATTGACTGGCCAGGCACAATGGCTCACACTTCCAATCCTAGCATGCTGGGGGGCTGAGGTGGGTGGATTCTGAGCTCATGAGTTCAGAACCAGCCTGAACAAGAGCAAGACCCTGTCTCTACTAAAAATAGGTAAATTAGCCAAGCATGGTGATAGGCACCTGTAGTCCCAGCTATTTGGGAGGCTGCAGCAGGAGAATCTCTTGAACCCAAGAGACTGAGGTTGCTGTGAGCTACGATGACACCATGGGGCACTCTACCTAGGGCAACAGAGTAAGACTCTCTCTCTGTCAAGAAAAAGAATCATTTATTCATAAATATTTATTTAGCAAGTTCTAGAAATCAATTAAATAAACAAAATAAAGCCTCTACTTTCATTTGTCTATAAATCTTTCCATAACAAAATTGTAAAGCCACAGCATCTCATAAAAGATAAAATATAAAAGATACTTAAAATGAATTTTAAAAAATGGGGTATTTAAGAGAGTTCAATAGTTTTTTATTAAAGCTCTGGAACCTAAAACATTTCAATGGGAACTAGGGGGATGGAATAGCCACTTTTTTTATTAAATACAGTTTATAATACAATAATCATGGGGGAAATTATGATGAGACCCCATGAAAAAGCTAGTTTCCACTTGGAACCTTTAAAATTGTCCTTTGGAACTGAGAGGAAAAGAACCTTTTTGGGGAGAGGAGGCATCTAGTTTTTAAAGAAGTCATGACATTTTAGTTTTAGTGTCAACAACAGAAAGCCATTGTAAAATGGTGAGATGTTAAGACCTTCTAAGACAGGGATTTAAGCCCCTTTTGTAATCTGTGTTCCATGCGTGATTTGTTTTTAGCCCATCAGGTAAGGAGGTGTCTACCACATAGCAGGCGCTGTAAATACTTGTCAACTAAAGAAACAAATAAGTGTCACACTCAGGAAAAATGTTTGTGATTTGGAGGGTGAATGCTGTTTCTTGCAGGGAGTGGGGGAAAGTTTGCCTACTGCTGTAAGTAGAAATCTTCATTAAAGGGGGATTGTGCGCTATGGGAGTTCTCACCCCTAGCTGAATGAATATTTATAGCTAATGCTGGAGGCTTAACTCTTTCTGAAACAGACCGGTCATTTGACCCTACTTTCTGTCCCAAGCTCCATGCTGACATTCATTCTTCATGGCAAATGGCAAGCCAAATGACAGCTCAGCAGAAGCCCCGGGACCCACTACAGGAGCAGAAGGATAAAAGTAAGGACGCCCTGAGTAGAGAAGGGAGAGAAAATAAAACTGAGAAGTTTAGTTCAACAAGCATTGTCTGAGTGTGGTCTGTGTGCCAGGCATCATACTTGGACCTGGGAAAATAAGAATGAGTAACTCCCAGAACCAAAGCAGCCTATAATTGGGGAAAGAAGGCAAGCCCACCCTCAGATTTAATATTACATCACTCTGGTTATGGTAAAGACATATCTAGGATTAACCAGGTCTGAGAGTGGAGGAATTCAGGCAGGTAAGGGGAAGTTTTTGGAGTACAATGGAACTCCTGTAAAAATGGATGCAAACGCTGAAGGGAAAGGTAATATCTTTGTGGGGTAGTAACAATTCAACATTTTTAGATTATATGAAAATGTTTATTTAACCAAAGAGTAGCACAAAACAAATGCCTGCTATGTTTATGTTAAATGTCTATAGACCGATATAGTGCAGAGTTATAGAATACTATCATAGAATTATTTAGTGAAAAAGGTAGGTCTTGTATGATGGTTAGTCCCAATCTCATATAGGTTTTTTTTTTTTTTCATCCTTACTTCATTTTCTAGAAGAATCTATCCTACTGTGTTTGTTTAGAACTATCTTGTGGGCTGGGCACAGTGGCTCACACCTGTAATCCTAGCACTCTGGAAGGCCCAAGAAGGTAGACTGCTTGAGTTCAGGAGTTCAAGACCAGCTTCAGGAAGAGTGAGACCCCATTTCTGTTAAAAATAGAAAAAATCAACCAGGTGTTGTAGCGGGTACCTATAGTCCCAGCTACTCAGGGGACTGAGGCAAGAGGATCGCTTGAGCCCAAGAGTTGGAGTTCTAGCTAGGCTGACATTCTAGCTAGGCTGACATTGTGAGACTGTCAAGAAAGAAAGAAGGTAGGAAGAGACGGAGGGAGGGAAGAAAGGAAATCTTGTGCCATTATAGAAAAGGCATGTCAAACCATCCATTCACTCATTCCTTCAGTGAATATTTATTAGAAGTGTCCTATGTCTGAAATGTTAGGTTTTTAAACAAATAAACAGATTTAATTGTTAAGAAGACAGATTGAAGTTGTGTTTAACTTGGCAAGTCTGGAGTGGCAAAATGGAAGAGTGTGGAATGCTTATTAAATACGAATGAGGGCTCAGGAGCCCTGTGAAGGCGGGGTTGCCACAGCAACTGAGGCGGCCTCTGGGCTGCCTGGGAATAGGGTACCTCAGAGTTGGGCCGGATCTTGGAGATTAGCACATATAAGAGTTGGCCCTATTTTCCCTTCTTCCCCCACCCCTTCCATTTTAGAAGAAGGGGAAGTTGAAGGCTAGTACCTGGCAGAGAGAGAGGTGGTGTGGCCAGATTGGAAGGCAGCCCCCACAGAAGGTGGTTGCATAGTATTAGGATAAGCATCTCATTGAAGGTTCGATGCCTGGAGGAAACCGGCAGCAACACAGGGGTTTTTCCAGGACAGAAGCCACAAATCCATAGGTACCAGGCTTCAGAGATGCCAAGCTTCCAGACTGCCTGAGGCCATTTAGAGCCAAAGCTGCTGGTGACTGCAGGGCTGTTTGAATCCCAGAGTCCTGGAGTGAGCACAACGCCAGGGGCTCCAGCCACTGTGGGGAAGGGAACAGAGCCGTATCCTAACAAGGCTGGAGTTTCTGAGGCCAAAACCGCTGTTTGAACCCCAGGGCGAGTACCACGCCAGCTTCCCAATTCTGATGTGGAAGGAGTAGTGGGGCAACTGCTGATAAAGCTCGGGCTCCAGAGGTTTCCTTCAAAAGTTGGACTGCGCAGTGAGTTCATTTTCTAGACCTTCACGTTCACATACAACAGCAATTACTGAACACCTAAAAATTCCATGGGACCGTGTCATGTGCTTCCACAAACTTACATCTGCTCTTTTGTTGGCACTCCAAATCGAAGATTCTTTCTAGCTAAGTTATAACGACAATGCATATGTATATTATCGAGTTATACTCTGCCAATGAAACTTTTAATTTGCTTCAGGAGGCAGCTTCCATTCTGGAGTTCTCTGGAGACCCATTCACGAGAAGAGAAGCAGGCTGCTCTGGGGTTAAGCTTCTATGATGCTGGCAAGCCATCTTGTGATAATGGGGCAACTCCAAGCACTTAACAATGCAATAAGGAAAGAAAGCAGGCTGGGGGAGTTAGACACCTGCTTTTTAGTTCTTACAGAAGGAAATCAACTTAAAAGTGGAAGACAACTCTGATTCAGCCAGTTTAACTCTATTTTATAGGAGAAGCTTGTATGAACCTGAAGGATTAGGGCAATTGCCCCAAATCATATATGTAGATGACTCTTTCTTAAAAAACAAAACCAAAAAAAATGCATTGCATATTGGCGGTTATTTTCCTGGAAGAGTGCCATATAAAAATCTGTACCTCTATTAACAATTCATAAATACTTTTGCACAATAACAAAGAAATAAAACCTCAGCTCTGAATCTGGGCCTTCTGTCTCCCTGTTTAACCCAGACGCCTCAGCACGGAAGTGCAGTCGCACTCACAGAAGGAATCCTTCTCCACTTTGTGTGCACTCGAGTGCACAGGCCAGGTCTTCTCTGGGGAAGCCTCATGTAATCGACTGTGGCCAAAGAGGCTTCCCCTCTGCAGTAGTGGCCTAAATGGTGCCTCCCCAAAAGATACCACACGTTCTAATCCCTGGAACCTGTGCATGTGACCTTATTTGGAACAAGGATCTTGGCAGATATGATTAAGAATCTTGAGATGAAGAAACCTTCCTAGATTATCTGAGTGGCCCATAAATGCAATGACAAGCATCCTTTGAAGAGACACCAGAGGGGAAGACAGAGGATGGTACAGAGGAGAGGCAAGGTGAAGGAAGCAGAGGTTGCAGGGTGTGGCCACAGGTGACAGCCACCAAAAACTGGAGGAGGGAAGGAACAGGTTCCGCCCAAGTCTGTGGAAAGAACGTGGCCTTGTCAACACCTTGACTGCAGGCTTCTAACCTTCTGAACTGTGAAAGAATAAAATTTCTCTTGTTCTAAGCCACCAGTTTGCAGTAATTTGTTACTGCCGCTTCTAACTACGTGCCGCGATCTTTCGATCACAGCATTTCTCCTCCAAAACATCTATAAATCTGGTTACTTCAACATGGCCAAGGGACTCAGACATCAAAAACTCAATAGCCATATTTTTATACATTTTTTTAATATTTCTTTTTCTTAAACAAATGAAGCTCATTAAAATGAGGATGGAGGTCCCAGCGTTGTATCAGAGGGAAGAGAAATAACAAAAGTCCCCTAACTTCCAATTTAGCATTCCCTTCCAACTTGCTGGTTTCCTCCTTTATTCAGTGTCCTGCATAATTCCCTTTCTCTCTCTTTCTTCTTAAAGTGTGGGCCATGACTCAAACTCTCATAATCCATACTTTAGTCAAACTGAACCCCATAGTGATGCTAGAGCCACCTTCTAAATTAGGGAACTCAGTATTCCCTTCCCCTACTTAAAATCTTCCCATGGCCCCCACTTTGTTCATCCCAATAATACTTATTCAATGAGAACTTACACCAAGGGCCGCTCTCAGATAATTGAAGGTAGAAAGATAAAAATATACAATCTGTGCCCTGATATAGCATAATATATATAAATACATAAATTTAATATATGTGAATCCTCAAAGTTTTCCAACTGTGTCATCTGCCTTCCCTCTCCGGAAGCTGAGCTCACACTGGATATGGTATTCTCCCCAACTCCGTTATTTACTCACATCTCTGTACTGATGTATAATTGATATGCGTAGTTTGGGGGTACCTGTGATAATTTAATACATTCAGATGATTCATACAGATCAAATCAGTGTACTTAGGATAACCATCGCTTTCAATATTTGTCTTTTCTTTATGCTAGAACCATTCTAATTCTTCTCTACTAAAAGAAAAATATGGCATATACACACAACGGGATATTATTCAGCCACAAAAAAGAATGAAATACTGTTGTTTGCAGCAACATGGACAGAACTGGGGGTCGTAGTGTTCAGTGAAATAAGCCAGGCACAGAAAGGCACACACTCTCATTCAAACCTGAGAGCTAAGAAAAGTGGATCTTGTGAAGATAGAGAGTAGATTGGTGGTTATCAGAGGACAGGACGGTCAAGAGAGGGAGGGATTAATAGGTACAAATGATGGTTTGGTAGGAGAACTAAGACCTACTGTTACATGGATCAGGAGGGTGACTATAGCTTACTTGCTTATTTTTCTAGATGTAAATTATCTCACTTAATTCTTTCTTCCCTCCATCCCCTCTCAATCTTCATTCTTCCATTGATATATAAGCTCCTGCAGCGTCTAAGTGATACCAGCTACTCCATGCTTGTAACATCAGAAGTGCTCATGGAGCTTATAGTCTAACTCAAAATCCTTTCCAGACCCTTTTCCTGTCCTCTCCCTGAGCCCACTAAAAGCAGAGAGACATTGTCTAGTGACAGTGCACTTATCGACTGCTTCACAACCACAATCACTCATATCTCTGAGGTGAGCCTTGAGAATGCTTCTTTTTTTTTTTTTCTGTCAATTACCAATAGAGTCTCTACTTACAATAATGCACTTGGCTATTTCTCCTTCAGTTCCGTGACCTGTGTGCTCTATATCCTCGCCACTAGCTTGGTGCCTGGCCCATAGCAAGACTGGAGGGAGGAATGAAGAAAAGAAAGTTAAAGGAAAAAGAAAACAAGAGGTAGATCTGAACAGGCTCCCCAAACTGGCTTTAATCATAATATAAAGTAACAAAAACTGAGGTGGAAAAGACTACAATCCCAGTGGGGAGAGATTTAAAAATAAAGAAGGCAGGGAGAGGGGGAGACAAATGTCCCAACCCATTCAAACCCAGACTAGAGATAAATCCAGAAGGAATTTCAATTTATATGAAGCAACAGACCATTCAAATCCCTACCCCACAATCCAAAGCCTTAACCAGGCACCATGAAATGTGCTTTTTTTCTGGAAGCCATGCTTATAAATTCACCCCTCCTCAGTTGCCTTCTATTGAAACAATTTCTGCCCCCACCTGATGGAATCAAGGACCTGAATCATGTGGAAACTCAGCTGAAAGAGTTTCAAAGTGCATAATGACACCTTCAGTTGCTTGTGCCACGCTCTGATTCCAGGAATTGCCACATTAGCGCCTCAGTGAAGATCCATGCTCTGTTCAAATCTTACCGCTGTCATAAAAAATGCTTAATGCCCTGTAATACAGAGTTCTGTTTCCAAGAAAAATTTCTCATTTGTTTTGCACTGTGGAAAACCACAAGTGGATATCCCCTAATCACACAGTCAGCAGGGGAATCACTTCCAAGCAAGAAAATGGCCTTATTGAGACCTGATGTTGAGGGACTTAATTCAAGGGGTCATGTGATGTAAGGATGAGCCATCTCTGCATTTTGCCAACAGGTTTATTAGTGAGCTGAGGGCAGAAGAGTCACCTGAGCCTGGGGGCTCCAAACAGACTCACTATAAACCACCTGAATCATCATAAAGTATTCCCTCTCTTTTGAAAGCCACTTCTGAATTAACCAGTCATCAATTTTGTACCTTTTAGCTGTGATTCCCATTGAAGACCAGTTCATCTTTCCTGTAAAAAAACAAAACAAAACGTGTCAGTAGACAGCTCACTGGCCCATCCACCAGAGAGGCTACAACAGCATCTTTTTCATGGCTTGGTTTCACTCCTCCAAGAAGGGACTCTGTAACGACTTTGAAAATGCTTGGGACAAAGTCAAATTCAAGGTCAGAGACAGGGGCCGAAGAACATTTATCTCGGCGAGACGCAGACCACTCACTAGTTATCAGCAGAGCAAAAAGACAAGGCTTTTTAGTAAAATTATGTAATGGACTTTTGCCTGTCCAAGGAAATGAAAAACATCCATTTGTGTAAGTGTATGTGGATATTCCTTGTCAGGTGAAATAATGCTAGAGTTAACTTTCCATTTTCACATTGAAACATCTTTGTTCCTCCAGGGTCATAGTGACCTCCCTGCAGTCAGATATTGGCTAGAATGGGCTCTCTCAGGTTAATATTTTTCTACCCTCATTACTTATTTGACTTGGGTTCTAAATTTTAGTCTTTTACTCCTAAAATCTGATTCTCTTTCCATACCTAGTTTTTTTTATGGGTAACAATTAGTAAAATAGTCCAGAAGGCACACTGAGTGGGTGCTTTTCTGCTAATGGGGAAAAAAAGACAAATGAAATAAAGATCCTGCTCTTTGCAGGAAAATAGGAAAGAGACATGAAACCCATGGGCATGATGGCAGGGATAAAAAATGTTGATCCAAAAAGATAATTGCAAATGAAGAGAAAAAGAATACTACGGATTACTCCATGATTGCATTAATGTACACAGTTATGCTATGAGAAATAATAAAGGAAATCTGAATGTGAAAAAAAAAAAGAATCCTATGGATCATACCACTTTAAGGGATTTGAAAATAAATGGTGACGCTATGTGAAAATTTACGACTGCTTCCTAAAAAAAGCAAGAGCTGCTAAATATGGTTTAGTTTAGGGGGCGATGTCATTTCATCTCTCTTTGGTATTTACCTCCTTTATCTACCAAACGCACATTCATTTTATTTATCTTGACATTTATTCCTCCCCATTTGCCATCAGAAATCTTAATCCTAAAAGAGAAATTTTAAAAAATGGCTTATTTTCCATCTGCTGCCTTTTCTATTTCCTATTCTATTCATATCATTTCTTAACTATTTAATCTAATGATAGCCTATTACTACTGAATATTCATAATTTCATCTCAATATGTGATTCGTTACCACTCAAACCCCCTTTCATCTTTTTAGAATTCCCTCTTTTTCTTTCCTTCATCCAGGCTCTTCAAGTTTATTCATTCCCTCCCATCTTGATCTCTGTAATTCTTTTGTGTTGGTCTGCTGACACCCTGACTCAAAACACTATTGAGACCCTATTGAAGACCTTGAATTCAAATCATTTATTCTCCCACTCCATCGACTCCAGCTGATTACCGGCTCATCTCTTCCTCACATTTAAATGGCTGACTCTCATTTCGCCTAAGCACTTTATAAACCTTTAACTAACATTATCTATTTCTTCCACCAAATTACACATATTTTCATCTCTTTGTGAAGCCTGTTTTCTAATTGGTTTCGTTTATTTAGCTTATCTCTCCAATTTTCTCCTTTTATAGTCATTTTTTCATAACTCTCCTTATTGTGTCACTTTTAATCATGGAACTGCACCTTGGTTTAAATGGCCTGGAGTAAATATTGAAAACGCATATGTGAATAGTCTAAACTTGATTACCTAATGGTTGGGGTGAGGATAAAAGGAACATGAAGATAAATTGTCACCAGCCAGACTTAAACACATAACAGGATTTGGCCTTTATATTCTGATATCTAAAGCTTCCTAGGCCTTAGGATCTATCATTCTCAAGGTCAGAAACAGAAAAATCATCCCAGATGCATTTTTTTCCCTCCGTCCTAATGTTATTTTTCATGTGTTGAAGCCAGTTTCTATAAACGTGGGACAGTTTGTAAATTAGAAGTTGTTTTCAACAAAGCTCAAGAACCACCTAACAGTTCCAACAACACCTTTTCACATTGTACAGTGTGAAAATCACTTCCATGATTAATACTTTATTTAATCCACTGATGCTCAGTAGAAGGTGTTAATAGAACAATGAGGTCAAAACAAAATGTGTTGGTTAATAAAATTGTGAATGTAATTTACCAACACCGCATCTTAAAACTCCAAGCAAGATTTTTTCCCCCCACAATTAAGCAGATCTCAGTCAACAATTTGCAGCATAAATCTATTCAGAACAGGGTGTCATGATTAAGGTTGAAATCTACATTCTTCTTAGTAAAGTATCTCAAGAATGGAGGAAAAAGTATCCAGTGTACTCAGTACTATTATGAAACCAATATATAACCACCCACACTTTCATATGAAAAATAAAACATAACTAAAGCCCAGGATGAAGGAAAGACAAGGGGGGTGAGGGGAGGGGAGGGGGGAGGCCAGCTGGAGGGAGGGTAATTGGTGGGACCTCACCTGTAGTATATATTGCAAGGGTACATGTCAAATCTATTTAGAACAGTGTATGTCTATGTCTACATAATAGTACTGAGTACATTGGATACTTTTTCTTCCATTCTTGAGATACTTTACTAAGAAGAATGGAGTAAATGTCTTAACACAATAATTAAGTAGGCGAGGTAAAGGTTATGGTAACCAGTTTGATGTAAGCATTTCAAATTGTATATAAAATCAGCACATTGTACCCCCCAAATGCATTAATGTACAAAGTTAAGATTTATTTAAAAAATTGTTAAGAGGAAAAAAACTAAAATAAAATTTTATTCTTGTTAAACTTAAAAAAAAATCTGGCTTATAGCAGGCCATCCAAAATGAAAGTATAATACCCATTTTTCTTCATTTAAATATCGGCAGATCATCTCTTTATTTTATTGGAGAAAAAGATTCACACAAGAAGATACATCATATTCGTCAAAAAAGGATATTCCTACATCTGCTTATAAATAGATGATTAAATGCCTCCTTGCTTCTAAACCAGAGATGCTCCAGTCCAGACCCTTAGACCTTCCTCTTCTTGTGGTCTATGTTAATGTTTACACCATTTGCTCTTTCAAGGCTTAGAAAATCCCAACCCAATCCCATGGTCAATTCCACACATGTATTCTTTACCTGTGGGCTTCACTGCAGTTTTACTAGTGGTCATTGTCATGTGTGGGGAACAGGAGGATCATTGGGAATTTGCATAATCTGTATTCAAACCTGCATTCATTTGCCTAAATTATGGCATCTAATCCAATGCAGTTATAGACTTGAAATTGAATTCTGGTCACCTCCTGGGGAACTATCTTCCTAAAAGGGCTTAGCAACTCACATGGGTGGGAAGAAGGTGCAGGGAGAGAACACAAAGGAGTGGGACAGGCCACGAGCAAGTATAAAACTGTAAGATAGGAGGAGAACGTGGTGGGCAAGAGCGGGACCTCAACAATAATTATGGAGCCAAAGAAAATATACCTCTGAGTCGCAGGCAGCTAGAGAACACAGGCCTACAGTTCCTATTACCATGTGAGCAGAAACTGCTCCCCACAAACACTATGACCCATTTATATCTATAAGGATTGTTTTCTCTACCAGACACCCATCCGTCCCTCATGCACAGTCACCCTTCTCTACTACAAACACCTAAGGCATGCCAACTGGTCTGGAGAAGCATGTAGCTTTGACACCAATTTGGGTGGCAGGTAGCAACTGAGTGCTTAAGTTGTAAAAAGGACCTCACTTCACAGGTCCTTTTCTCTAGGATCCCAGACTGACTGAGATTTATGGACTGGGCCAGGCGTGGTAATTCACACCTGTAATCCTAGCCAAGATGGGTGGATTGCTTGAGCTCAGGAGTTCAAGGCCATCCTGATAAAGAGTGAGATCCCATCTGTGCTAAAAAAAAAAAAAAAAAAAGAAAGAAAAGCTAGCCCAGCATTGTGGTGGGTACCTGTAGTCCTCGCTACTCAGGAGGCTGATGCAAGTGGATCACTTGAGCCTAAAACTTTGAGGTTGCTATGAAGTATGACACCACAGCATTCTACCTAGGGTGACAGAGTGAGACTCTCTCAAAAACAGACAGACAAAAATGATTTATGGAACGGACTCTCTCTTCCACAATAGCCATGTCTTCCCAGGAGAGGCTCATAAGGTAAAATATAGGACACTCAGTTACATTTTAATTTCAGGTAAAACCCAAATAATTTCTTAATATAAATATGTCCCAAATATTGCCCAGGCTATACTTACAGTAAACTAGTGTTATTTATCTGAAATTCAAATGGAAGAGGAAATCTTGTATTTTGATTTGCTAATTCTGGCTATCCCACCCAGGACTGGTACTTCTCTCTGTGTGGTGCCTTCAGATGCAGATCCTCTTGTCTGCTGTGAGAATGATGGGTAGTCAGGATAATCACCAACAGAGTAGTGGAAGGCGTTAGCCTGTGTACTGGGACTCCAGATTCTACTGAACTGTGTGCACTCAAATCCCAATTGCACAGCCTCAGGTAAATGTGATTATCTCCTTTATGACTATGTTAATTTCCCAAGCCATAAAGTAAAGATGGTGGCCAACGCCTTATCCTATGCAGCTATTGCTATGAAGAACTGGGACTACCTATACATAACTGTAAAGCCCCATGCTTGGCACACCATAGGCACTCAATAAATGTTAGCTGGCATTAACAAGCTGCAGGAATCCCCACAGTTTGCCTCGTCTTGTATGGAAAGCAATCTACCTGCTAATTAAGGTGGCTACTTAAAACCATTTTACTGATTTGGTAAACATTTACTTTTTAGCACTTCTCAGATGCCCCCTTTGCTGGAGGAATATAGAATTTTAAATTCAACATTATAAACAGATGGTTTTAAATTTAAATGCAGGGTTTCAGAAAACTCTTAAGGAAGGCTGCCCTAAGTTCACAGGATAGACTGTCAATTCTTCATATGCTTTTTCAGTCCTATTTATTTCTTTTGGCTTCCCATCTTCTACTTTATCTTATCAGAAGGCAAGTATAAGAGCAGCAAGTAGTCACTTGTCTTATCCACTAGACAGAGAGGATGCTTCCCATAGCAAATGATGTACTCACCCTCCAGACGCCAGTCCCCACCACACACACACACACAACTCATGTACATGCACATGCATACACCTGTCCCACCTCTAGCCCCCATGCTGGAACTCTGCATCTTGGGTTCTGCATTGTTCTCCTCTTAAATTAATAATCTGGAAATGCAGGCAGAACAGTTAAGAACCTGCTCAAGGGGGCACACAGGAAGCCACTTGGAGAGCTAAAATGAGACCAGCCGTGTTCTCGGCTCCCTGCCCAGTGCTCTGTCCAACAGACCATAGTGGAAACCGGATCTGCTGAATAGGGGCCCGGTGGTTGCTAGGGCACAGGATGAAGCCAAAGTTGGAAAACTCTTACGATGTTCCCCATGGCGATTAATCTGTTTGAAGGTCTGGGCTCTGAACCTTGGATTCCAGGTCTGCATTCCTTCATAAAACCTCGTGTTTTGAAAGCCACAGTCAATGACCCTGTGGATTTAACTAGATGCATTCTTACAAAGCAGAGTCATAAAGGGGAGCTCCTAAGTGATTGGAATCTGCCAACATGCTGTCTTGTGCCCCTGGCTCCCAGCATGGGGGCCGGGGAGAGGAGACTCCCACGCCAAGTCAATTTTCACTGCTTGGGCTACCAGTGTGGAATGCTGGGCTTCCTTAGAGGCATGGCTGTCATCCTGGATGTGCTTCTTAATGAAGGCTTAGGCAATAATCTAAAAGGTCAGCGCTTGCTCACACTGCGGTGCTGGTGGCCATGCTTAAATCGCATAGCAGTTGGTAGGATCTGGTCTGTTTCGGGTGTGATGAAACTCACGTCTCTTTAACCTCATAAAACAAAATTTATATTCATTTTGCTTTTAAAAGCTTCAAAGTCTTTTCTCACTTCAGTGAATAAACTAAAGTTGAAGTCAAGTGTCACAAAAAGGAAAATATGACCTCTCTTTCTCTCTCTCTTCTTTCTCCCTCTCTCATTGTTTTCATGAGAACTAAAAAAAAGAACGAATGATCAGCTGATTCTGGTTTAGAAAGAAAAAGGGTCTCCATCTTGTTCAAAGATCTTCAGGAAAGTACCTTCCAAGAAAGTTTATATTTACTCGACTTACATAGTAAACAAGTTCCCTTTGTTTGCTCAACCTTATTTCCTGATCTGGCTCATACCAGGGACATGCTCATGGCTGAGGTTGCACCACCCCTTAGAGTGACATTAGAACCTCAATGGTATGAGTCAGATGCAGCCCACCTACTTCAGGTATCTGTGTTTAATCAGGCGTGAGATAACTTGGAACTCAATGAAAGAAAGCCCAACCATCAGACTTGTGGTTTTTACCTGTCTCGCCTGAATTTCAATGCAATCTGATAACAACATTCCAATCTTCCTTTTATAAACTATGCTTCTTCCCTAGTTCTCAATCCCCCAGCTGCAAAGGGGCAAATAACCCAAGCTTAGGTGATCATTTCCCTCTCCTCCCTCTTGCCAGAAACACTGGTTCTGTATTGTGCCTGAGACCCAGCTCAAGTTAGCTAGAGTCAGCCCTGGGACTTTGCTAGAACTGTGAGGAAAGTGGCATTCTCTTCCCACTAGGCCTGCAAGGCTGACAGATCAGATGTGTGCCACCCCAAAGGGAAAGTCTGCCTGAGTGAAAATGAAGAAAGGCAGGGAAGCCGCGCTGAGTGAGGCAGACAGACTGATTTCTGTTGAGGTTGCACGCACACTTTGGCCAATTTGACAGCAACTCAGTGATGCCCCTGGTGTTTCCAGCAACAAAGCCAAGGCATCCTGCCTTTCACTTCAACCAAACCGGATTGAGTTCTCCTCACTTGCAACTGAAAGATTATTGACAGTGGTCTAAAAAAAGGTGTGTTGAGAATGCCTAGGCTCAAACTCGATAATGAGAATGATATGTACCAGATACTGCACACACTCCTATGTACAAGCAGTCACAAAGTGTGCACGTGGGTTCTGTTTAATTAGTCTCTGCTTCCTTTTCACCAAAGTAGAGGAACACCCCTCACCCCCTTTAATTTTCACTCACCCTGCACCTTCTTCACTGTCTCCTGCGTTAACATTGTCCCAGATGACTTTACCAGGTAGCTGACATTTTATTTGTTTGTTTGTTTGTTTTGGAAGTATGGGTTGGTTTTATTTTTTGCTTTGATTAGGTTTTGTTTGTTTGTTTGTTTTTGCTTCTTATTATTCTAGATCAAGGATCAGAAAACTAAAGCCAACAGGCCAAATCTGGCCCACTACCTGATGTTGATAAAGTTGTACTGGAATACAGCCACATTCACACTCTCTGCAACATAAAAGTTGAAGGTGCAGCGTCAATTATTAATGTGGAAACTGTAGGAAGTTATCCAGGAAATGTACCTAAGATCGTTGATGAAGGTGGCTACACATAACAAAGGATTTTCAATGTAGGCAAAACAGCTTTATTTTGGGAGAAAATGCTAACTGGGACTAACACAGCTAGAGAGAAGTCAAAGCCCGGCTTCAAAAGATCAAAGGATAGACTGACTCTCTTGTTAGGTACTAATGCACTAATGAATTTACATTGAAGCCAATGCTCGCTCACCATTCTGAAAATCCTAGGGCCCTTAAGAATTATGCTAAATCCACTTTGCTTGTGCTCTATAAATGGAGCAACAAAGCCTGCAGACAGTACATCTGCTCGTACTACAGTTAACTAAATACTGTGAGCTCACTGTTGAGATCTACTAGGGCTCACACAGAAGAATCCTTTCAAAGTATAACTGCTTATTGACAATATGCCTGGTCACCCAAGAACTCTATCAGAGATTTATAAGGACATTAATGCTATTTTCATGCTTGTTAACACAACATGGTTCCTGACTCCCATGGGTCAGGGAGTAATTTCAACTTTCAAGTCTTATTATCTAAGAAATACATTTTGTAAGGTTATAGCTGCCATAGACAGTGATTCTTCTGATGGATCTTGGCAAAATAAATTGAAAAACTTCTGAAAGGATTTGCTGTTCTAGATTCTATTAAGGACATTAATGAATTTGCCAAGATCCATCAGAAGAACATTAACAGAAGTTTGGAAGAAATTCATTCCACCCCTCCCGGGCAACTTTGAGGGGCTCAGGACTTCAGTGGTGAAAGTAACTGCAGATGTGATTGAAATGGCAAAGAACTGGAATTAGAACTGAAGGTGTGAGGAATTCCTGTACTCTCACGATCAAACTTGGATAGATCAGGAGTTGCTTCCTATCTAAAAGCAAAGAAAGTGCTTTCTTGAGATGGAATCTATTCTTAGTGAAGATGCTATGAACGTTGTTGAAACAACAATAAAAGGTTTAGGATATTATATAAACTTAGTTGATAAAGCAGAGGCAGGGTTTGAGAAGATTAACTCTGGTTTTGAAAGACGCTCTGCTGTGGGTAATATCAAAATCTTTCATAAAAGGACTCTTTTATGAACCAATGTGGCAAACATCAGTGTCATCTTACTTTAAGAAATTGCCACAGCTGCCCCAACATCCAGCAACCACCACCCTGATTGGTCAGCAGCCATGACATTGAGTCAAGACTCCTGACCAGCAAAAAGAGGATGACTTGCTGAAGGCTGAGATGATCATGATCATGAGCATTTTTTTAAAAATAAAGTATCTTTTTATTAAATTAAGTACATTTTTTAGACATAATGCTGTTGAACACTTAATAGAGTCTAGTTGCATAAACATAACTTTTATGCACTGGGAAACCAAAAAAAAAAAAAAACAAAAAAAACAAATGTGAGTGACTCACTTTATTATGATATTCTCTTTAATCACTGTGATATGGAATCAAACCCTCACTATCTCTGAGGCATGCCTATAGTTGTAACTGAGTCTGTAAAGCCCGCAAAGTCTAAATTAGTTACTATCTAGTTCTTTACAGAAAAAGTTTTTTGATCTCTGATCTTGGTTATTAACCCAGCCGTGACTGCAGCCCTTAGCACATTTGCTTTTTGTGCATTTGCAGTGTCTTGGTAGCCTTGTTCTCCAGACAATCAGCATCTCTCTATATGCTATTGTGATGCAAGGAGGAAGTTTAAACATATTTAGATAAGAAAAGTCACTGCCTACTTAGAATGGAAATGGAGGCCCTAAAAAAAGGATTTTTCTTTTCTTTCTCCCACCACAATATGAAGAAACCTAAATGCTATCTGTGCCAGAGAGTCTGTGCCAGAAAGTCTGTGGACTTTCCCCGTTCTCTCCCCTCCACTATCTCCTGCATCTCAGAGGCTAACAGCCTAGAAACTACATTTCCCAGAATTCCTCACCAGCGGGTTTCCTGGTTAAATTGCACCAATAAAAAAAGTCTGATGATTCCTGGAAGGTAGAAGAGAAATGGAGTGTGATATTAGTGATCTACCAATCATTAATATGATTGGCAAATGCATGAGCCTCACCCAGGAGCGGAAGCCCATGCATTTGCCAATTGTATTAGTGATTGGTAGATCACTGGTAGATCTTTGATAGATCATTGGTAGATCTTCTTCTGTGTTCCCTGCAGTGAATATTCTGTGAACTTTGGCAAGACCTGAAGAGTCAGTACAGCCTTTTTCTGACCTTTCAGAAAGCACCCAGTCTTCCCATTAGTTTTGTATGTGTATGCATCCAATGATCTGTTTTAAAGTGTTTCTGCTTGAAATACCTAAAATGGTTTGTTTTCTTGTCTGAGCCTTGATTAATATATGTGATGTTATTCCCTGGGTACAATAATTATTATAAGTATTCCAGAAGCAAAAGATGACTATGCTGTGATTTGTTAATACCCCTGCATGGTAAGTCAGTGTGCCAAGATTCAGAATGATTGATCATAGTGATTTACCAATCAATTATTACTGATGAGTATATAACCAACAAATGCCAATTTTTGCCACTGTAATGGCTTTCCAAGGAGCAGGTGTGGCATGTATAAGGTCACAATGATGGTACTGTGTGTTTGCAAGGGACAGAGGATGGACTGGGGTCATGGAAATGTGAGCTCTGGGAGGATTGTAGAGGGGGATGACAGTGGAGAATAGTTTATGCTAACCCAAGGGATTCAGAATTAATATGACTGTTTCCTCAGTGTCCTGGAAAGACATAAGAAAAGCAAATGAATGAATGTGGAAGCCATCTGTAAGGCTCAAAGTCACATCAAGCTAGAGGATGGTGAACTGTGTGCATAGGCTTTGCATACAGCCGTGACAAAGCAAAAACTCTGCATGGACTTCAAGAAACATGGATTCCTGTGCAGCTGTAGTCATGACTGGCTGAATGATCTTGGCTGAGTCATCCATCACAAAACCTTGGTCCTTTTCTCTGCAAAATGAACAAGGTCACCTCACAGGATTTTTTTTTAAGGCTGTGATTCTGTTATCTACAGCTTAGAGGGAATTGAGTCAATGGAGGGCCTTAGATGCTGAGAGCTGATTTAAAACAACAGAAACATCTATCTCATGCAAAGCACAGAGTTCTTTCTACCCTTCAGAAGTTACCACAGGATCAGTCTTGCTCAATGGACATGAGCAAAAACACCAAGGGGGCCATCAAGATGTCACTCTCCTTCCTTTTTGGTTCTGCTATTCTGGTCTACCACTGATCTCTTTCTCTCTCTCTCCCTCCCTCCCTTCCTCCCTTCCTCCCTTCCTCTTTTCCTTTCTTCTTTCTTTCCTTCCTTCCTTTTGTACACAGGAATAACTGACTTCAGGGATACAGAGGAATTCCTAAGAAGAACACAGCCTTCATCCTTCTGATAGCCCCCTGCCAGCTGTACACAGACACCCCTGTCAACTGTCAGGTCTGCTTTTCTGTAGAGAAGAGAAAGGAGGGATAAGGAAAAAGACAATAAGGACATTGACATACTCAGTAAAATTCAAAATTAATCTGAAACAGAGTCTGTCAGAATAGGAACATCATTTACAGAGGAACCACATTCTCAGCTATTTTTCAAACTGTGAATTTCATAAAACTTAAGCCATGTAAGATGTTTTCTTATTTTCCAACCATTTACAATTAATTTATACTAAGCATTATCCCTTTTAGGGGGAGGGAGTTGTCAAGCTAAAAACACTACATATTTGAGATTTTAGGCAGCGATGGAATTACCAGCAGAGATTTAACTCTTGAATCCAAATCCTTCTTCCATGAAGGCAAACTATGCTTTTGTGTTTTAAGTCAGCCAAGTCCTTTTAATTAAGAGAGAGGAAAAAAAGAAGCCTTGTTATTTATCCATTCCCAATTCTGCCTTTCTTTGTACTCTTACTCATTTATTTGCAAACATCACTTGTGACCGTGTGTTCTGCTCTGTTTGGGTAGGCTGCATGGTTTTCATCTGTTCAGCGTCTCTCCAGAACTCACTGTTTTGATAAAATAGGACATTCTGCATTTATGAGCATCAAAAGGGACCTCAGCAAGGACTTAAAATTAGACTTGCCAGCTGTGTGCTCCAGGCAGTGGGAACTCATAGGCCTGTCTCAATGTCCCCCGACTCTGACTGTCCTTGTTTAAGCCAGACAAAGAATTTCAATATCTGAATCTCTTGTTTTTCATATGTTTGGAAAGCCGCCCTTGTGGTCGGTCATTCAGTTCATCCAATTGTTTCTAAATGGAATAAACAGTTAAGCCAAGTAAAGGAGGAATATTTAGATGAAGAATGTGCTGATGGTTTATTTCTGGGAGGAATATCAGGTTGTAGATTAGGAAATGTCCATTCTCCTCTTGGCTAGCCTTTCCCACATAACCGTTGGGAGGCAGACCCCAGGCTAACCAGGGATTCCACACACACTCACTCATCTGATCCAAGCGTCACAATCAAGAGAATATGTCCATCTTATGGATGAGGAAAATTGGAAATAAATCACTCAGCCTAAGGGCACATAGCTAATAAGAAGCTGAGTCAGAATTAAAAGCCAGGGGCAAGATCACACCTTACCTGTACTAAGGCTCTGTTAGGATTGGAGAAAGCTGTCTAAGGATACATGGCTTGGTGCAGACCATGCCTATGTACTCATTAGTATAAAATGTCCCTTCCTGTAAGTAGTCCAGGGTGCACGGCTTGGTGAGTGGTACATTGACTGTAGTTCAGTGCCTATTTGCTCCTTAGCACAGTGCCTCTGTGAAGGGCATGGCCTGAATAACCTGTCATGGCCCTTCACGGCAGGCTAGATATATCTAACCTCAGTGTGATGGTTAACTTTATGTGTCAACTTGGCTGGGCCATTGTCTTAGTTATTATGGGCTGCCATAACAGAATACCACAGATTGGGTGGCTTAAATAACAAGAATTTATTTCTCACCGTTCAAAAGGTTGGGAAGTCCAAGACCAGAGAGGCTATCCCCTTTCGGTAAGGGCTCCCTTCCCGGCTTACAGGCGGCTGCCTTCTTGCTGTGTCCTCTCAAGGTGAAAAAAGAGAGTGATGGCTCAGATCTCTTCATCTGCTTATAAAGATATTAATCACATCATGGGGGACCCACCTCATCACCTCATCTAAACCTAATTATCTGTCAAAAGCCCCATCAAACATTTAGTTCATAACAGCCACTGGGCATAGATATTTGATCAAACACTATTCTGAATGTGTCTGTGAAGGTGTTTTCTTTTTCCTTCAGATGTGATTAACACTTAAATCAGTAGACTTTTAGTAAAGCAGATTACCCTGCAGAACAGGGTAATCAGTAGACTTTTAGAACACTTAAATCAGTAGACTTTTAGTAAAGCAGATTATAATGGCAGAATGGGGAGTGTCATCCAATGAGCTGAAGTTCTAAATAGAAAAAACACTGCCCTCTTCCAAGCAAGAAAGAATTTCTACATCAGAGTTCCTTTAGACTCACCCTACAACTCTTCTCTGGGTCTCTTACCTGCCAGTCTAGCATAGATTTTGGACTTACAAAGTCTCCAGATTTATATCAGTCAATTAAAAAAAATTGGGGCAAAGTGTCTGCCTATAATCCTGGGAGGTCTAGTACTCTGGGAGGCTGAAGAGGGAGCATAGCTTGAGTTCAGGAGTGAAAGACTATCCTAATCAGGAGCAAGACCCCTATCTCTACCAAAAGTAGAAAAAATTAGCTGGATATCATCATGTAGTCCCAGCTACTTGGGAGACTAAGGCAGGAGGATAACTTGAGCCCAGGAGTTTGAGGTTACAGTAAGCTATCAAGATGCCACTGTACCTCGACCCTGGCAACTCTGTCTCAAAAAAAAAAAAAAAAAAGTTAAATAAATAAATCTCTCCTTCTGTCTACACTCACACACACACACACACACACACACACACACAAACCCTTCTGCTTGTATTTCTCTGGAGAATCCTGACTAATACACCCAGAGTCTAGGCTCTTTTCACAACTTCAAAGTCTTTCTTAATATCCATATGAGAAGTTGACCAGAATGCAAATAAGAAAATCCTTAGCTGATTGAAATACTTTGCAGAATGAACACCAATTAATAAAACTATGTCAGTGTAGAAAGAAGTCTTTACAACATGCTTCAGGGCCTCATGCTTGTTCTGTCCTATTCAACACTTCTGTCCATGGCTTATGATGTAGGATCATGCAAATCCAATTTGGGGATGAAATGAAGCCAGAAGGGATAACTAACATGACAGATAACAGGATCCAGAGTTTGACAGGTTGGGTTACTGTTGAAACTAATAAGAAGGATGATGGTAAAACCCTATATTTTAGGTTTGAAAAAAAAATCAATAGTTGTAGCATAGCTATAGGTT
The DNA here is from genome assembly GCF_000181295.1 of Otolemur garnettii. NCBI lineage: Eukaryota > Metazoa > Chordata > Mammalia > Primates > Galagidae > Otolemur > Otolemur garnettii. The sequence goes on from NW_003852402.1 coordinate 22,883,592, forward strand.
TAGATTTAGAAAGGTACATTTTAGAAAGGTACAGTTGAATTTTATTCTTCTTAAGTTCAAAGTGAGTCGATAATGTCACATATCTCCTCTAAAATATTCATAGTATAAAAAATAAAAGATAAAATTTTACTATACCCCAGGCATCCGTCCTTCTGCAACCTGCCTAGGTCTGAGAACATTAGAAATATCACAACCTGTTCTAAGAGGTTCCATATTTCAGAAGGTCATGGTACAATAAAGTACTGAGGAAAGATACTGGACGTAGTTAGAAATTACTTCAAGTGAAGAGCAATGTGTGGAACTAAGGATTGATGTAGCAGAAGAGAAAATACCTGAAGGAAGACATGTTGGGATCTCTACGTACTGAAAGGAGGAAGAACCAATCTTTGTGTGTGCATGCGCTTGCAAACAGTAGAACTAAAATGCAAATTCTATAGAATTTCTATAGAAATTTCAGGTCAATCTAAGGAAAATCTAAAAATTGGATACAACTGGTAAGAAGTCTGGGATACTTTGCAAAAAAGGGGGACAGTATCATGCTATATGATTACCTTATCCAGTGTCTTTCTGAAATGTGTAGACCATGTGAATAATATTCCCCTGGTCCCTCTGTCTTTAAAAAACCAACTAAAGGGGTAGGAAACTAATTTGCCATCACCTATTCTTGGTGAGCCATTGCCAATGCTTAGGAATCACCAACTTCTTTTCTAAGGGATCGCGATTTGGCTAATAATATTCTTAAGAATTAATGTCAGTTGTACCAATTATTAATTTAGAATTAAATAACGGTGTATTATTTCTCCAATCATCATAAGAACAAATGACTACCACTATGATTATCACTATAATTTCTATTACAGTATTAGTCATTGTGATGCTTTAAATATTTAATCTCAGTTAAACCTTGCAACAACTATTTAAAGTTCAGAGAGCTTGGATCTTTACCCAGGACACTAGCTTGCAAATAGCAAAGCTGAGATTTAAACCCAAGTTCCTCCTCTCCTCTCCTCTCCTCTCCTCCCCTCCCCTCTGCTCTCCCCTCCACTCTCCTCTGCTCTCCACTCCCCTCTTTCCTCCCTTACCTTTTTTGACAAAGTCTCACTCTGTTGCCCAGGCTAGAGTGCTATGGCATCAACTTAGCTCAAAGCAACCTCAAATTCCTGAGTTCAAGTGATCCTCCTGGCTCAGCCTCCCAAGTAACTGGGACTATAGGTGCCTGCTGCCACACCCAGCCAAAGTTCATTTGATTTCAAAGTCCCTGCTCTGAATTGCTTTGCTCTGTGAGCCTCCCCCTCAAATGTCATGTTCTACCTATTCTCCACTGTGTCTTCTTAACATTTTAAGGATTAAAATTCCTTAACATGTACAGGGCTTTTCTGCCTCTCCTCTGTACGCCCTACAAGATCCAGCTCTGATGTAAAGCCTGCTCATACCCTTATTAGCTCATCCCATATTGACCTTTTCTTTCTGTATTAGATATTTTGGTCATAAGTAAAAGAAACTCAAATTCAGCTACTTGTTCACCAGAATGAGGGGGGCACTCTCCAGCTTTTCTGTTTTTTCACATCCTGTCTATAGTCGTCTTGGTCCAATCAGGAGACATAAACCACACACTAGGTTACGCAGTGGAAGTTAAATGCAAGAATTAGTATCTATGATTAAAGAGGAACTATGGTAAAAAAGTAGTATCACAGGGCTAAAGGAGAACACCCACACAAGGACAGAGTTAGAAGGGATTCACACTTCACTGGAGAAGGTGTGCTTCTGCCCCTGCCTGGCAGAGAAGCTTACTGGCTCATACAGGTCAGAGCTGGGCAAATGCTAGGCAGTAGTGTGGTAGGATGGTCCCAAACCTTTTAGGCATCAGGGACTGGCTCCATAGAAGACAATCTTTCCACAGGCAAGGGTAGACTGGTGGGATGTGACAGGCAGTAGAGCTCAGGCAGTGATCTGAGAGATGAGGAGTTCCCTCACTAGCCCACCATTCACCTCCTGCTGTGGGGCCCCGGTTCCTAACAGGCCATGACTGGAACCTGTCAGGCACCAGGGATCAGTTACATGAAAGATAATTTCCCATGGATGGGGGAACATGAGTTGGTAGGTGGGGAGCAGGAGGAAGAGCTCAGGTGGCAATGTTGTGCAGGCCCAGCAATTAACAAGTGCTTCTTGACACTGCCCCATAGGCCAGGGTTGGGGACCATAGCTGTGGAAGGCGGGCAAGGGAGCATCTCACCAGCAACCAGGGACATGGGTGTGCAGAAGGAATCCAGGTGCTAAGGAGGAAGAAGAGGACTTCAGAGCATACAGGCTACATGGGGCGATAGAGGAAGAGTGGGTGTTTGCAGAAGGAATAATTGCTTAGTGTGTGACTCTCTGGGCTGTATGTGGTTGCACATGGATTGCATGGGGATCTGGGTTCCATGTGGGGAAGTCAAGGAGGGCAAAGTCATATAGTGAGCATGTTCTAGGCCTGTGGTAGGAAAGGCTGCATGGGGTGTCCTCACACCAACACCACTGACCTCTTCCTCATGCAATGTCCCTCCAGTACGCTGTACTGATAAAACTGCCCAGCCTGCTCACGTTGAGGAGAAATGCTCAAAGATCACATTGGTTATCAGAGAGCATATATACACATGCTCTTTTGGTGATGAGAGGCAACAAACTGGTAAGTCTTGGTGATCAATGAAGTATAATAAAGGGAAAGACCAGCTTCCTAATTATGCAAAAATAGCCACAGTACTTCCTCCTTTCTCCACATTCACAACCCTTTGCAATATGACTTTGCAGCTCTTGCTAACAAGAAGAACAATGCCTTTCTCTATTCCTTGAATCTGGGTTGGCCATGAGCTTTGCTGTGGCCAAAAAGACATTAGAAGCATGATATAGGCAGGGACTTGGAAAGGGTTTGGGTTGCTCTCTGAAGCTTGCTCTCTCTTGCTACAGGGACCCCCCGTACTGCCATGGGAAGGAGCCTAGATTAGCCTTCTGGAGGATGAGACAACATGCAGGGACTAGTTCCAGCCCTTCAGAATTCCTAGGTAAGACCATCTGAGATCATTCATCTCCAGCCAAACCAGACTGGGCCAAAAGAACCTCCCATCCAACAAGCGGAATAGAGAGAAATATTAAATGTTTGTTATTTTAAGTACCCATACTTGGGTTTGGTGATGGAACAAAACTGACACAAAAATAATAAAACACCCACCAAAAAAAAAAAATCTAAAGCTACTTCAAAAAATGTTAATACACGAGTATTCTATTATACAAATGTAAACAATTTAATTAGTTGAATAAAAAGCTTCATTTTCCTTTAAGAATAGGTATGTTTGCTGTATACAGATTATTTGTCTTACAGAATTGATCCTGTTCCCTTTTCACTGGGACACCAAAAAAGGTTGAGTCAATGTGGCTCATCTTTGGCCATATCTTCTTTATATTTAAACTCTTCCTTGAGTTTTAATTTTCTATTTCTATGGCTCCTTTTTCTTGATTCCTAACTCATTTATAATTTGCCTATTTTGGTTTATATACTCATATAAGCTGTTTCGAGTGACTTTTTTGTTGTTGTTGTATTTGGCCAGGGGCCAGGTTAGAACCCACCACGCTTGGTATATGGAGCTGCCCTACTCACTGAGCCACAGGCGCCACCCTCAAGTGACTTTTTTTTTTTTATAGAATGAGGTTAGCTATAAGGATATAAAAGTAATGTCACTGGTTTATGACTATAATGCTTAAACCATAAAATGTATAACATTGTCTTTTGTAATAAAGCTATTCTGCTTCATGGCATCAAGCTTACTTGTTGAAAAAAATCAAAATAAAATTTGTGAGCTCTAGATTATATAACAGTTATCTTAAACTAAAAAGCAAAAAACCAAAAAAAAATCTATCTTTATAAAATTTCAAAAAAAATTTTTTTTTGGCCGGGCCTGGGTTTTGAACCCACCACCTCCGGCATATGGGGCTGGTGCCCTACTCCTTTGAGCTACAGGTGCTGCCCGAAATTTTTCTAAAATTAACGATGCTATCCCTTTTATGTAATTAGCAGAAATTAACTTCTAAATTCAAAACCAAACAAAATTTAGTTTCACTGAGCCTTTAGACATGAAGGAAAACAATCCTCTAGTTTTCACACATTGTCAGTACTCCTCATATTACCATTAACCTAAATTTGAAACAACTTACTTGTTTCTGTTTTTTTTTTTAGTATATATAATTTTTCACCAGACCTTTGAATATAATGTTAAACCATTTTGCTGTGATCCATTCTTCTCCCAATTAAACTGTTCTTGAAAGAAATATTGATAAAGTGAATAGACCAAAACAAGTTACAGATCTTGAATTAAGCAGAAGTGATCATTTAAGATGACAAGATTGCCCTTTTATGACAACAAATGTGGATCTACTATTTGAAAGTGGACCAAAATCCCAGATAGGGAGGGGAAGGCCAGTCAACTGTGAAATAGATTGTCAAAAACAAAAGTCTAAAGTATGATTCAACCAGTAAAGAAAAAAAAAAGTCCAAATTGTGTTGGAAAGCCTAGGACATTCATTAACTTAGTAGAAAAAAAAAAATTATCTGGGCCTCCATGCAGATGATGTTAGAATCTGACAAATAAAAAAAAAAGTTTGCTGCAGTGACAAATCTCCCTGTAATTGGAATACGTCGAAATATTAAACATGAAATCCATGTGTAATCTGAAGGCAAGGCACGTTTCTATAATTAGTCCATCACTTTTATTTACCTCATGTATAATACATGACAGTCCACATCGTAAAATAAATTAACAGCTAAATGTCAAATCTCCCCTCTTATTTAGGCCATCTGCTTAGGTGTTCAGATTGACACCCACTGGCATGAGAAATTACAGAAGCCCCCGGGAAATCTATCAGAGAAGAACTATTGCCAAATGGATCGAACATCAGGACTTGTTCTTGCTGGCTTCCCTTTCCCTGTCACTACCCACCACAACCAGCAACTCCCAAAGTCTCAAGATTTTGTAATCTACATTACCACTGAGGCAAGTCTTGACCACATTTCAGAACACAGGAAACTGAAGCGGATTATTTTCCTATAAGACTTTGATCCTTAATTTCCTTTTAGTTATGTCATTGAAAGGAGAAATTTGGGTTCAGAGCCCATTGCTGCTCAAGTTCCATTCATGAATTTTTCAGGAAGGAGAATTCTAGAGAATCCTGACCAAGCATCTTTTCTTCAGAACAACCAGTTTTACTAGTGTTTTCTCTTTTCTGAAATCAGTGTTGGAAACTCTGGTATTCCCATGATCAAGCGAAGTTGGATATGACCTCCAAGGAGATGCAGAGAGTTAAGAACAAAATTCAATGCCAATACTTCTGGGGTTGGCTTCTTACACCAGGAAAATCAAGCCAAGGGGGGTTTATATGCTATTTTCCCATCTTCCCAAGCAAGTGCAACATCATCATTTCACCAATTAGAAAGACTAGATTTCAACAGCAAAGTGCAATCCAACCCTATCTGCCCTTTGTGAGGTGACACATCCTTCCCTGTCATAAACTTGGAGGTCTTTCTAAAATATCTTCAAACTTCTCATCAGGTTCATTTCAATAAGTGCCATCATTTAAAAAAGAAAGAAGGAAAGAAAGTGACTCAAGAGCCAGTAAAACTGCTCCCCCGACAGAGGGAAAATGACCCCAGTGGGTCGGTTTCACTCCTGTAACACTGTCTTCATGAGGAAGCCAGTTAGGAGCAGTAAGAGGGCCTGCAAGACAACTGACATCACCAGACTGGGCTTGAATTTCAACGACGATGCAAATATCATTTGGGGTTTGGGACAAATTACATAACCATCTCTTCCTCCCCCAAAGAATAATAAAAAATTATTTATTGTGCTTGTAACACACCTTTCATTGCCATAGCTCAAATGTTTAGATGACCTCCCTACCCACCTATCACACTGTGATGTGAAAATTTATTAGCTAACGTGTGTAAAGTGCTTTCAAGATGCAAAGTGCCATATGAGTGCTAAGTACCGCCTATGAGTACCAACAAAGACAACCTCATAGAGAAGAAAATAGATCAGCCAGGGTATGAGGGAATAGCCAGCTTGAAAAAGCCAGGTGACAGAATAAATAAATAGATAAATATAGTAGCCATACAGAATAGACTTCCCAAGTCATAGACTTTATTGTGCAAGGAAAGAAAGAGGCACACAAGTATGGAAGCACACGTTGGGATAGGACAAGGGCCCATGGTATATTCACTGGAGCATCATCAAATGTTCTCAGTAGAGCTGTACTGCAATGGGATACAATGGACCATTAGGTTGAAGATTTCTGGTGCTGTTTTTGAAGTCCTTGCCCCAAGGACTATCTATCTCTCTTTATGTGCATAGAGGCTCTCTGAAGTGGAGTGAATATTACTACTGCCATTTTACAGATGCATCCATTGCAGTTCAGGGAGATTCATTTGATCCAAATTTTGGAGACAGTCAGATGCAAGAGCTGCTTTAACCTGTGTTCCTACCACAGACTTTATATTTGAAAGCATTCGCTAAAGGACTGGAGATGTAACATGCTTAGCTAGTGTGGTGGGCAGAATCCCAAAATGCTTTCCTCAATGGTCAGTATGATGAGATATCATGTCCCTGATTATGTCATGTTACATGGCAGAAGGCATTTTACTTTGTGGGTGTTATTAAGGTTAGTAATAATTGACTTTTAGTTAATCAAAAGGAAATTATTCAGGTGGGCCTGATCTAACTATGGAAGTCCTTCAAAAGCAGAGTTTTGTCAGGGTGCTCTTGCTGGCTTGAAGATGGAGAAGACCAAGTGATGAGAGATGTGTGTGGTCTGTAGAGGCTAAGAGTGTCCCCCACCTGGAAACCAGCAAAACAGGGACATAAATACTACAACAGCAAGGAACCTAATCCCACCAACAACGCAAATGAGTTTGGCAATAGATTCTTCTCCAGAGTCTTCAGATAATATCCCAGCTCAGTCAACACATGGATTTTGGCCTTGAAGGAGCTTAAGGAGAGAACCCAAGTGGGCTCTCCAAGACTTGTGACCTACAGAACAGCAAAATAATAAGTAGGGGTTGTTTTAAGCCATTAAGTTTGTGGTAATTGTTATGACAGCAATAGCAAACTAATATAGTTAGAAAGTGCTATAGAAATGATGTCCATTTTCTTCATTTTATCATTCAGGAGACTGAGACCCAAGGACATTGAGGGATTTGGGAGGAAATTGTACCCAAGCTGGGACTAGAGTACAGGTTACGCATTCTTTTCACCATCTTAGTTTCCTATACAGTGAGCTTCCCAGGACCTCTTGTATTTAGCATGACTTTCCTTCTAGCAGGAAAGATAAGATTTTCAGTTGAGGTCCCTGCCACCATTTCAATTCTAATATGTGTCTTGATTTCTACAAAATGAACTAGAATTGCTATTGAGTGCACAGACACTTCTCTAATTTAAAAACAAGCAGTAATATTTATAACTTGCGCCCAAGCTTTAATATATTGACAACACCATATCATCTACTTCATTCTCTTACAAATGAAATTGTAAATAACAATTTCAGTTTTCAATTCAGTGATGTTCAGCAAAATGTACCATATTCGAATTCCCTGGGAGGTTACACATGAAGGAAATAGGCAAGGATTCTATAATTTGCCCTCACTGAAGTGACTTACATTTTTGTTTGGAAACAGAAAAAATCCTAAGAAAGTTAAACTTTTATGGAAGAAAACTATCTTCACAAGTCACCTATATTTTCACATTGTTTCTGTGACTGAATGTCAACAACGAGCACATGTATCACATTCCAGTAACTTAATCTGAAGGCAGTGTCATCAGTTGCATTTCTAGCAATTGTCATAACTAAGACAGATGTTAGCTCCTGCCTTTCTTAGGATTAATTAAGGGAGTGTCATTAATAAAGGTAACACAATTCTCGAGGATGTGGTGGATAACTGGGAACTTAGAAGAATACGTAACTAGGAAGGACTTTGTGCACCTGCCAAGCCAGATTAAATTCAGTTGCATTAAAGAAATCACCAAATTACATTGTGTTTGAGTAGCCTACTTTTTAAAGGTAACACAGTTCCAGGTTTATTCTGCCATGGCCTACTTTTCTTTGGATGATCCCCTGTTTTTGTTTTTGTTTTTCCTTCTATTGTAGCTCCCTGGGTCCCAGAGCTTCCCCTGTGGGATGTTAAGAGTTACATGAATGGTGATGGATGAACCCCCCCCAGTTCAAATGCCCATTTCTACCAACTATGGGAGTCACTCAAGAGAAGCTAAAGCCTCTAAAATGCATCTACAGGGCTCAATTTGTTCTTCTTCAATTCCTTGCTAATTGTTTACCAAAAGCAGCTCTGGAATTTACTTCATTGACCAATTTGTTTTTCCTGTTTTTCCTGTTTTTCCTGTATTTTGTAGACTTTGGGCTCCAAAGTGTAGGGTCTTTGCAGGGTTTTCCCTTCAGCAGTGCTGCCCAGTACAACTCTTTCTCATAACACTTCTCTCTGTGTGTGTTCAATATGGTAGCCCCTAGCCACGTGTTGCTAATGACCATTTGGAATGTGACCAGTATAACTGAAGAAATGATTTTTTCCCAATTTTTAGTGTAAGTGTTGCCTAAGGGAGTGCAGAAATGAATTTTTTAATGTTGTTAAACTTTAATTAATTTAAATGTAAATGCCACACATGGTCAGTGGCTTATTGCACTGGATAGCACTGCCCCAGAGACTGAGGTCAGGAGTGAGGTAAACTGTTTAAGAGTCAAGCCAAACAAGCCAACCTGTCTCAGGTGAGGGTCTCTTCAGAATGCTCCTTTACTCTGGTGGTCTTGTTCTTCCCTGTATCGCCTGGCCTCTCACCAGATAACTATATCCCTTTTTTGCTTATAATAATATCAGTAATATCAATAATGACTCCTACTGGTAGAGCACCTGATGTGGGCCAGGTATTATGCCTGATACAATAGTATGGAATCTTCCGAGGAAAAGGTTTCTGAATACATTGCTTCATTCGCTCAACAAGTATTACAATGGAAACTAACTAAATGAACCCATGTGGTGTAGCTCTGTTATTTGCAGCATTTGACATTTCCCTTATACCCATATGCTTTACCCACAATAAGCTGTAACAATCAAAGCAGAGGTAAATTGCTAGCATTACACTTCCTTCCACAAAGGTAGAACATATTAGGTATTATGTTTCACTGTACAAAAGATCCTCCCGCTTTTCTCTTTCTTTAGAGCAAGGAACCAAATACGATGGTGGGTACAAGAAATAAAAAATTAGTCCAAAAGAGAGAGTCAGCACCAAGCAAATTCCTTTAGACCTTTTGGCCTGACAAGCATTCAGAAGCAAACATCTTGGTAGCTAATGTGAGAGAACTATTTCTTGGCAGATAGACTCAGGATCACAGCATTTTAACACCAGACAATAATGCAGCTGGGTCTGAAAAATCAGAGGTTAGAGGATGGAGAAGACACTCAAGTCTTATAGCCTCCTGCCAACCCCAAGGTTTCATTTTGAGAAGATCCCGAATTGAGAATTGAGTCCAACACCATTGTCTCTACAGCAATGAAGAGCTGCAGTCACCACCAGCAACCCACCAAGACTTCCTACAGAGCTGTTTTCTTATTTTGCTCTGAACTTTTTATACCCAGTAAAACGGTAAAGTATTTATGATCAAGTGTAATTCCAAACAAGTTGGTAAAGTACTATCTTAAAGCTGAAGACTTAATAACAACTCGGTTCAGAGACCGGCTGTCACCAGCAGGCAGAGAGCTATGGCACACAAAAACACCAGTTTGTGTGATAAAAGCTTGACAGTCTTGCCTACACACAAACCAAAGAAAATAAGATGCCTCTGACAGCTACAACAGCAGCAATTTTAAACTTCTCCCTGATGAAATGCACTTTGCAGTCATAACTCTTGCATAAATCTGGATGTCACTTTTTTTTCATGTTATAATTTTGTGATCCAATGGATCATGGGGTAGACCCTATCCCTACAAATGAGCTGGATAACGCAGGATGTGCACAAATCACTGAGCTATCAGTGACATCAGGGGGGTGGCTGCTTGGGTTATTAACAGATATTTTTTCACCTAAAAGCACAGACTAAAATCAATCATTCTGATAACCAGGCATGGCGCGAGCTGTCTGCACTTTCATTTCAATCTGATTAATCACACATACACAGACCTTTACCTTAAAGGAGCAATTGTTCACATTTAATCACTAAGAAACATTTGAGCATGCCATCAGACGGTACTAAATTTAACCACAATTCATGCTTCCTGTTTTAGCAAATATGTTTATGATAATAGGACTTTCTGCATATAAATACATTGTTTTGTTCATTTTACAAACATTAAAATAGAAGCTAAGTACAACAACAATCCGCTGTTTCATATCATTTATCATCTCTTCGTCGCTTGTGAAGTTTCCATTATATCCGTATAGTTTATTGCACAATTTATCCTGATAATCAAAGTGCAGTTAAATTATGAGCATTATGTTTTCATCAGTAAAGCAGAACATGCTAGATATTAGATTTCATTATGTTGCACGTCCCGCTTCTTGCCAAGATTTGGATGTACCTCCCTGTCAATTTCTCTTGGCTTCTGGAAACAAATACAGTGGTGGGTAAAAAACATTTTTTCTTTTTTTTAAATCTGAAACAGAGTTGGGACTAAGTAAGTCTCTCTTAGGATCCTCCCAATGGTGTTCCCTGGAAACATAACATTCCAGAAGGCACATCTGCTGTTGCTATAACAACAGAAAGTCAGAGCCAAAGAGAATCATCTGTACTAACCAACGGTCTGTCTGTAATCCGGGAGGATTCCTGGGTTCCTATTCAAGAAGGTGAGGGTGAATTCTTGTGAAAAGAAGCAAAAATGGGAGATGGTTCTGATGTATGGATGGGTATAGGGTGGTCACGATTCAGGCAAGGTGGAAGGGCAGCTCAAGGTTTATATCCTGCTTCTAGACCAAAGGTACAAAATTGGTTATCAGGGAAGTCAGCTAGGAAAACAGCCTGTTGCTGGGGTGTGTCTAGAGTTAAGAGCTGGTTGGGATAACACCAGAGAGAGGAAAGAATCACTTTCCTCTTTCAAGCTATCTACCCCAAGGACAAAGAGCATTGTCTTCAGAGGGAGGTAAGGTCACTAGGCCAGGGGATTAAGGCCCACTCTGCTTATCTGTGGAGATGATAAGAATGGTCTTGGTCACAGCTGACCAGGACAGTGCTGTGACGTTCACCAAAGAGCTGGACGTGGACAAGAGTCCCAATCAGTCTGAGGCTTTTGCTCCTTCCCTGCCTCAGCTTCCACTTTATAGGCTTCTTCCCAGGTCTTGACCTTCTCATTTTTCTTGTCCAACCCCCGGACTAGACAGGTATCTATCTGGAGTCCACCCTAGCCCATCTGCTATTCCAAAGAAATCCTACCCAGGTCACTAATCCCATTCTGTGTTCCTAGTCTCTTGGTTTTAATTTCTTCCTCCTAACCTCTAGCTTGGCTTTGAATGGAGTGTTCAGACTTCCCTTAGATTAAATGAAGCCCCTTTTATCGCCAAAATGGGTCATTAGCCAATGAAGTCCCCATTCAAGGGAAGAGAATAGGGACAGCAGAAAATAAATAAGCAGGCGCATGAAATGGCAATTTTTATAAGTGATTTGAAAGAAAAAAGATAAACAGAAGGAAAAATGGAATATTGTGAAGCCTCCTTTTGTAGGTGGGTGGTCAAGGAAGACATCTCTAAGGAAGTGATACTTAAGGTGAGACCCAAAAAGAGAGGCAGCTGGCCACATGATCAACACGTGCCCAGCCCTGTGGCATGAAAGAGGTTGTGGTTACAGAACAGAAATCCCAAGAGGGATCTGTGAGTACCAAGCCAAGGCTAGAGGGTCATGAGATGAGAGCCAGAGGTGGGCATGGACCAGATCGGGGAGAGATTTACAAGTCACGGTTAAAGAGTTTGCATTTCATTTCAATGTTCTTACATGGCATATTGTCACAAGGCCGAAAGAGACCTTTGGGACTCATCCCATCTGTCAGGTAGGAGGGTAATTCTTTTGCTTTTTATCTGTGCACCAACTTTTGTAAGTAAACTTGACTAATGTTTGTTTATAATCAGTGAGTAAGCTGCTACTTTAATACTGCTAGCCTGTAAGAGGCCCCTTCAAGGCATGTTAAATTAACTGATGTGAATAAAAACAATGAATAAAAATACCTCTTTCCTTTAATGAGAACAGCAACTTCTGTTTCCCTGGGCTTTTTCGGTCCCTTAAGACCTTTTAAAGCAGAATGAGCGTGTTCTGGTTCAAATGCTAAAAACATAATCTTGTATCTCTCTTGTTGGGTTATGTTTCGAGAAGCCATTTTAGATCAATCTTTTTGAGCACACAAGCTCTCAGCAGCTGTGACTAAAACATACCCAGACTGTGGATGGGCTGGTCATTTTTCCCTCAGGCTGTTCTCACACAGAACCAAAAGGGCTCATGACACTTGGTTTGACAGCAGACCCTCCAGGTCAGGGATTGCTGATAAAAGAAGTCCCATAGTTTCTGTCCTATAAGGGCCTGGTTATCCATGCTCGTCTCAGTGTAAAAGCTCAGGCAAAATTCTACCCACTTCCCTAATTTTTTATTACTACAGGGGTTATAAGAAGTTGACAGTAGGCTCTTTTTGAATCTATCCATTTGCAGTTCTGCACGCATCATCTCTCAGGTATTAGATTCTATATGTTTATTATTCACTTTGCAAAGAGAGAATGTTATGTAATGAAAATCATATTTTATTCCAATTCTGTAACTAATTTGTTTTGTGATCAAGTAAAGATTGTTTCCTCTCCAAGAGTTATTGTTATTTGCAAGATGACCTCTAGGGCTTCTTCTAGTTTTATTACTCTATGAATCTCTATCAACATGAACATAAAAACAATGCAAGTATTACAATAATTATGGCAGGCTCTACTGCTGTTAGCAATGGACCTGGATGTGCAAAGGCTCGAACAACATAAAAATCTACTTTTTGTACATGACAGCCTTGGATGTGTATTCTAGATCAGCCCATAGCTCTGCTCCTCCAGTTGGATTCAGGGAACTACTCTAAAGATCCTTGGCCTCCAAAGTTACTCTATGAAAAACTCTTCCAGACCATCAGAAAGGGGAAAGGTTGAAGTTCAGAGAGCAAGAGATGTCCTGCAAAGCAAATGAAGCAAAGTTGATATTCATCCCTCTCCCTAAACTCTTGGTCATCTACCTGCAAAGGAGTCTACAAGATAAAGTCCCAGACTGGATCCAGACAGAACTCCATCACTGGGGAGAGAACTTGGATAGACAAAGAACAGTCTCTGCTATATGGCTAATAACCATATGACATTTCAACAACTATTAAGCTTTCCAAGTACTGAATTTTCACCACAGTTCTGGGGAGAAAGTTATTAGAATCTCCATTCTACAGAAGCAAAACTATGTTCCAAAGAGTTTAAGTAAAATACAGGAAGCCTCATGGTTAAGATCTGAGCTGAACTTCAGTTTCAGGTTGCTGGTTGGGGCTTTCTCTATCAGAAGTACTAAATTGAAATATTTGCATGGCAAATAATCATTAGCATAGATCTTCATGAAAATGATTCAGTTGAAAAACAAAGAGGCATTATTACAAAAGTAATGGGAATAGCCAAAGTATAGAACAGATCCAGGACCGGTCTCCAGGTATTAAGAGGTCTCTAGATTATTTAGGGAGAATTTAGGAAGTTTTTTTTTTTTTTTTTTTTAAAGAAAGCTGACGAACAGTTTGCAACTGATACATGTACTTATTTTGCTCTCACTCTTAATTGGCTTACCAAGCACATGTAAGAACAGAGGAATTAATAGGCTTACCAAGCACATGTAAGAACACTCTGATTACAGGTAAAAGCATACTGATAAAGAAGCCCAGAATCTAAAAATACTAAAAATAAAAGTACATATGGTCACCCCCATACACACAAGTGGTTTTGCATAGGCAGGTGGATTTGCAAATTGCTAGTGGGAACAATACTTCCATTTCCATCCCCACCCATCACGTACCCACACAAATTATCTGCTGTTTCAATTATTTTATGCTTGCTCTGAAAATACAACCACAAACTTCCAATAAATGGAATCATACCTTTCAGAGGAATAGCCAAGGGGGTCTGTAAAGACAATTTGGAAAAATCTTACCTGGTTCTTCCTTAGATTAAATAAAATTCCTAATGAAAATAAAGAATCCCTAAAGAATATATTAGGTATAATCATTCCTAGTTTTAATTCTTCAAAAAGGATTGCAATAGTAATATTTCAAGACAGTTTCCCTTCCATCTCTCTCCTTACTCACATTAGCAAGATTTCACAAAAATAAAGATTCCTCTTCTTACAAATCCATTCAAAATTGGTCATTTTAAAAAGGGATAGTGGTTTTATGGGTTACCAACTTTATATAGGAGGGGCTCTGACGAGTCTCAGAGCTCAGCCGTCATTCATAAAGCATTCAAGTTTAACTCTCAGCGAAGGGATGCTGGTAAAACCCAAACACACCAAGTCAGTCCTAATGTGCCAGATGGGACAGGTAATTTGTTATTTCACATAGCAAGTTAATTCAGTTCTACCTGTGCCCTTTCTGAGAAGGGTAGAGAAACTTATCAATGGATATGATTCCTCGCGGAGATATTTTGGAATTATTCCCTCCTACGTCCTGTCATGACAAAGCTCTCTGCTAGGTCTCCTGGACCTTTGCTCCTAATTCATTTTTATTCTAGACACTCAGGGGCATCACAGAGACAACACTGCCTACCTTTTTTTATCATTCAGGGGAAGCTGGGAATTCTACCAAACTATGCCATTGTGGCCTTTAAAAAATCTAACTATAACCAACTTACTTGAGCAATTTTAAGTACCATTTTGCTTTTATATCCAAATCTGTCATTGCCAGAGTATATTTATTGAGCACTTTTGTGTTTACTGCATTGAATTCAGCAGATAACAGAGCAGAAAGGAGACAGAAGCAGGGGATTTTTACAATTTGGAGAACGGAATCTAAATCTACCTCAAAAGCTAATAACGTTTTATAAATGCAGTTCATCCTATGCTAATTTCTATGCTCTTTTGTTTGCACAAGAAAGCTTCAGGCTGGTTTATGGTGTCACATTCATCACCAAGTAGAATATAAACAAATCCCATTACACCCAAATTAAACCACCCAAATGAACCAAAATGGGGATTACGGTACCACTTTATGCTACAGTCTCTACTTAAAAACAGCAACGTAATTCCAATACCTGGCAAACATGAAAGAAAAGCAACTTGGTTTTGTTTGTTTATTTTTTGCTATTCCTATTTTGACATTTTCATCACTGTCGAAACCCGTAGGCTCATCAGTAACTATATGAAAAGAAAAAAAAATTTTAAACATGGTCATTAAGTGACCTAAATGGATTTAAGTTGTAATCCTGAATGCTGAAATGAAATCTCAAAAGATTCCTAAGGTTTAAAATCCTAAAAACCACTCCCAAAAGGTTAAAATCCCAAATAAATAATTATGAAAACAATAATAAAATGTATTTATTTACCTTTTTAAAAGGGGTTTTATTTGTGAAATACAGAAAAACATGACAGAACATTTCATACGTCACTTTAGACAATAAAATAGGCAATAATAATGCATATTTTTGCCAGCATAAATACTCAGGTATTCTAACAACGGTCACATGGGTATCACAATTATGAACAGATGAGCTATCCTCATAAAGAATAGGTCAAAAGGAAAAATATATAGACACACTATGGTTGGTTATGGTTGTGTGCCTCTAGCTAGCTTTATAACTTGGGTCATCTGAAATACCATTTTATAAATGTACAAGTGAATCTTTCTAAGAGTAGAATATGAACGTTTTAGCACAGTAACTGGGAGAATGACATGAAGGCTATGTTAACCAGTTTGATGGAAGTGTTTCGGATTGTGTGTGAAAACACCACACTGTACCCCAGAAGTGCATTAATGTACATAGTTACTATTCAATGAAAAAAATAAAAAAATAAAAAAAAATGTACAGACACCCTGTCTTTTAGTGAGTTAGATCAAAAACCACCCCATATGCAGTTGCCTGAAGAGCTCAGGATCTTGAGAAATTTTACCTTTCACAAATGCATATGTCCAAAAAGGACATCTCTTCATTTACTGAGGAGGAGTCAATGATATTTATGGACTTGTACAATGCTTACCCACAAAGCCAACACTGTGAAAATGTTCTTTTGTGGCATCAAATTCACACAAAAAATGTATAAAACAAATTAGAAGTCTCTAAAAGTCTTTCCACAATTTATACCTCCAAGTGCTGGAAATGATCTGAAGATAAAAGAAATACACACCATAGCAAATTGGTACTAGTGTGATTGGACAGAAGTCATACATGACTGAAATATTTGGCAGGGGAGATTACTTGTAATTTTTTGCCTGCGTTTTGACTTCCACGATCTTTGGAACACTGGCTGCGCTTATATTTGAAGAGTGGCTGTGGTCTACAAATTTCCTAAGTGTGTGCTGCTCATTAGGAAGTCTGGTTATTGCTTGACTGTTGCAATTAAGCAATTTTCTGCTTTTACAGCACCAGCAATAATTAGCTTTTAAACTTTTATCTTCCACCATTAAGTAGCCTTGTACACTTATCACAGTCTTTTTTTGTAAGGGAAAAATTTCACAAATTTCCTGCATTGTATTGTAAAGAATACACTAAGAAGGAATGATATTTGCTTCCCTAATGCCAAATTGTGTTAGACAGGGTTCTCCAGGGACAGAACCAATAGGTTATATATATAAAATATATTTGAACCTCCATAGCTGACCAACTCCCTACATTGACCACCTCCTTCAGTTGACCTAATTTTCATAGACTAGACGTGTACTACATGTACATATCAGTACAGCAGACCTAGTTCTTTATGTTGACCACCTCTGTACATTCACTAGTTTGTTACAGTCCCTTGAGTGGCCAACTTACAGAGGTTCTGTTGTATATGAAAAGGGCTTTATTAGGGGAATTGGCTCACATGATTATGGTGGCCAAGAAGTCCTACCATAGACTGTCTGCAAGCTATCGACCCCACATTGCTGATAGAGTGTCTCAGTTCAAGTCCGAAGTCCTCAGAACTAGGGAAGTCAGTGGTGGAACTCAGCTTGAGACCAAAAGTCTCAGCACTCAGGGGAATGCTGGTGTTGAGTTCTGGAGTTGGAAGGCCAGTGAGCCTGGAGTTCTGGTGTGCCAGGTAGCAGAAGAGAAATCTGTCTCAGCTCTCAGAGAGAGAGAGCAGATTGCCTTCTGTTATTCGTTCTCTCTAGGAGCCCAGCTGATTGAACAGTGCCACCAACACTGAGGACAGATCTTTCTCATCTAATCCACTCAGATCCACACTAATTTCCTCTGGAAACACCCTTATAGACACCCCCAAAATAATACTTTAACAGATTGCTAGACATTCCTTACTCTAGTCCAGACGACTAAAATGAAGTCCACAAATCCACTCCTTGTCACCTTGGCACCCACATGCACCTTCTTAAACCATACTTAAGTTTTTAAATGAAGATAATAACAAAATAATAGCTCTGCCCAACATGATGGAACTGACATGCCCCTACCCTCCTGAGTACATACAAAAATGTACAATTACTGTCTCAGAATTCAGCTTTCAGGATCTCAACATTTTGGATTTAAATATTTCAGGATTTCAGACATTAGGAATTTTAGACTTTAGGGATTTTGTTTTTGCCATTTCAACATTCAAGATTATGGCATTTGGAACTGGGTCTTTTGGGGTTATGACTGACCCTGGAGCCAAAGCTGAGAAAGCCCAAGGACGATATTAAAGTAGTACATGGATGTGGCATCCCTGACCATCTTCTTAGCCTAGCCACACCCCTCTTCAGATATTGAGACTTCTCATCAGTTTCTCAAAACTCTTCAGCTTTACAAATGTTACCATTGTTATCTATCTTAGGAAATGCCTCTAACTTGTCAAACATCCAAGAACATATGTACCAAGGACATAATTGAGGTGCAAGTAAAACCTCGTCACAGATTTCAGGACAGACCAAGTTCTCAGGTGACAGTGTCAGATAGGAACAATGATCATATTTATTATATTTGTTTTAAAAACACTGATCTTATGGCATGAGCTTTCATGGACATGGAAGACCACGGATGTGATTTTTCCCACTGGGAGAATGTAGGCAGATATGTAAAAAATATATCGATAGCAACTTCAATTAGATCCACCCTTTCAAACTTAAATGCCACGGGATGAGTATATTAGTGAATATAAAGCTTCAGCCTTTAAGATTAAAAAAGTCTGGTTTTATATTATTATCTCTGTCTCTTTTTCTTTATGTGTCTGTCAATACAAACTTTGCTCACTCTTTCCTAAATTATATTGGCTATTCATTAGATGTAGGAATTTCCAAAGTTCTCAAGGTCAATCATAAGAGCATAAATTCACCTTAAATGTCATCTCTTCATCCATTCATTTACTATTTATTAATGGATAAGAGAGAGAGAGAGAGATACAGTCTTAAGCTTTGAAGATTCCCAATTCATAGCACTCCTTGTCCCCACCCAAGTCCTGTCCTAATTGAGAGATAAGAGAAAGGAGTGATGAATAAAGCGCAAGCTAACACTTTCTCTGTTAAATCTGATAGAGAAACCTATGCCTTGTGTGCACAGACAAGAGGACTTATAAATGCTTAATGCCAGATGTAGAGAGAATCACCACCCAGCCCCAGATGCTCTGAACTACCTCCTCTGTGAGTTTCCAGGCTTACCACATGCCCAACAATAACCATGAGCACACTTTCACAAGACTGTAAGCGCCAATGAGGAAGAAGGGGCAAAGCTATGTACACATGTCCAGCTTCCCATCTCAAGTCCACAATCAAATGCATCATTCCTTTCCCCAAGGTGAGGAGCAAGGCCAAGAGTATCACACTTAGCATGATGCTTGATGTGGACGAAAGCTTAGGTCCCCAGCCCCTAGCACATGGCCTGGTCCCAGTCTGTGTGCTGTTAGGAACCAGGCTGCACAACAGGAGGTGAGTGGCAGGCAGGCAGGCAGAGCTTCATCTAGATTTACAGTCGTTCCCCATCACTCATATCACTGAGCTCTGCCTGTGTCGGATCAGCAGCATCATGAGACTCTCATAGGAGTATGAAGCCTGCTATAAACTGCACAGGGGAGAGATCCAGGGTGTGCAGGTTCCTTATGAGAATCTAACACCTGATGACCTGAGGTGGAGCTCCATTGGTGATGCTAGTGCTGGGGCGCAGCTATAAATACAGATATTATTAGCAGAGAGGTTTGACTGCACAGAGACCATAATACATCAACTGCTTGCAGACTCCTACGAAAATCCTATCTGTGAATGGCAAATGGCAATTAAAATGCACCTGCATTATGGTGAGTTGTATAATTATATCATTATATGTTACAATGTAATAATAATAGAAATAAAGTGCACAATACATGTAATGTGCTTGAATCACCCCCAAACCATTCACCCCCACCCACTGCAGTCCATAGAAAAATCTTTTTCGGGCTAGGTGACTATAGATCAATGAGCAGGGTGCCAGCCACATACACTGAAGCCGGCAGGTTTGAGCCCCACCAGGGCCTGCTAAACAACAGTGACAACTGCAATCAAAAATTAGCCAGGTGTTGTGGCAGGTGCCTATAGTCCCAGCTACTTGGGAGGCTGAGACAAGAGCATTGCTTAAGCCAAAGAGTTTAAGGTTGCTGTGAGCTATGATGCCACAGTACTCTACTGAGGGCAACATAGTGAGACGCTGTCTCAAAAAAAAAAAGAAGAAGAAAAGAAAAGAAAAATTTTCTTCCATGAAACTGGTCTCCAGTGCCAAAAAGGTTGGGGACCACCAGACAAAAGTGTTGGGAGTAGGGCACAGGTGTCTCCTTCCCCCACAACATTTCATCAGGGTTTCCTCTTTTCACCCCAAAGCCTTTACTGCTTCCTGGGGGTGTTGGTGTCTCCTGTAGGAAGAAAGAGATCTTCGCTGTCAGGACACAGGGTTCCTGCGTACACGAGGACCCTCTCCACATGCAGCACACGCTGCTCCTTGGCAGATGCTCCAGGGACCGCTGACCTACCAATATGGCGCAGAGCCACACACCAGTTGAACTCCCACTTACTGCTGCCCCAGGTTTGGACGTGGCTCCCCTGCTGCCTCCTTCAGGTCTTCCATCAGATGTCACCTCATTGGTGCCTTTCCTGACCACCCTCTTTCAAACTGAAAGCTCTCATCCACTCAGAGCTCCCCACACCCTTTCCCTGCTTTGTGTGCAAAGCACAGATTCCCACTTGACATGTTGCTTTGCAATTACAAAAATGATAATCATGTTTCTTTATTGCCTATCTCCCCTGCTGCAGTGGAAGTTCCAGGAGGGCCAGGCCTTTGGAACACTTTGTTCACGTCTCCATTCCCAGTGCCCAGAACAGGATTTGGTACCTAGTACATACTCAGTAAATATTTATATGGTAAAAGAACGAGTAGAAACAGCCCCAGGTACAAAGCACCACAGGCTTCTGGAAACTGAGAAGTAAGACTTCCACGAGTCCAGCCTCCTCCCCGAAGCGGAAATCTATCTCAGCCACTGCCTTTGTATATTCCTCTTCCAAACTTATTCTCCTTGGTTTTTCCTTCCATATTCCCTGCCTTTGCAACAGATGTTGATCAAGTTCCCAAACTTTAAAACTTTTGTTTATAGGAGTAGGGCAAGACTATAATGATATTTGGGGACAGGACTTGAAAGAGAGAAAAAGAGAGAGAGAGAGGTATAGCTACACATGCCCAGTAGGACAGCCCTCTCACCCCAAATTCTCTCAGATAAGTTGTGCCTCACCCACCTCCAACTTTATCTCAAGGGGTGGAAAGAGTCCAGATGTATCTCACTGAAGGATCTGAAGGATTTCTCTCCACAAAGAAGGAAACATCGGACAGTGGAATAAATTTCCCCCACCGAAAATATTATTTATAGTCTCAAAAATTTATGATCTTGTTCACAAATAGACGTAGGCTTAAAGGAATATATATGGAGGTCTGTTGCCTTTGTTTCCTTCACTACTTGAGTTAGGCCCCAAACACGTAATTTGCAGGCCTCTAGAGCAGCTAGGGCACCCACTGAGCTAGGGGGAGGGCAATCACAGTCTCTTTAATGTTAAAGTAAAAGTTTCTTCCATTACGTTCATTTCTCTGCCTCTTAGTTAAGCAATTTGTGACAAAAGTTTTAGGAGGTGACTGGTAAACACTAGATAATAACTTTTATGCAGCCCTAGCATTTCACTGAACAGATTTTAACTTTTTTCTGAATGTTACAGCCCAGTGATCCAACTTGTAAATTTATTCAAATGATATGCAAATGCATTCATTACCAGATGAATTAAAAAATATGATAACAGCAAATTCAAGAAAAAAAACTGTCTGAAATGTAAGGAAGCTTGAAGACAATGGTAAACTCTAGGGTCTACAATGCTTACCAAGAAAGCTAGCAGATTTCTCAGAAAAGGTCTACCTCGTCCTCTCTCTGCTCCTCTGATTCTGAGAAGAACTTTGTTACAGGGATATTAAAGCAAACAGGTATTTAATAGTATTTTTCCAGATCTTCTGAGTCACTCTTTGACACTGCCTGCCATCCATCCATCCATCCACCCATCATTCATTCATTCCCCTGAAGGTGGATGCAGTGTGAATGAATCTTTTCAATAAAGTCAGACTATTTCATTCCACTGCTCACAGCCCTCCAGTGGCCCACATGGCCCTACATGATCTGGTCCCCAACTACCTCCATCCTGTTCACCTACTTACACTGCCGTTGTCTCATTCTACCTTTGTCTCACTACTGGTCAAACACACCAGCTGTGCTCTCTTCAAAGACATAGCGTTTGCCACATCCTCTACCAGGAAACTCTTCCCTAGATATGTCAAATCTCCTTCCCTCTATTCACACAGGGCATTTATTAACACACTACCACACTAGAAAAAAAATTTTTCTTGGGGCCACAGTGTTTTATTATGAAAGTAGAATTAAAAAATTGAAAACAAATGATCCTTTCTAATTCAATAAGAAATTTATTTTTTTCAAGTGGCGCCTGTGGCTCACAGGAGTAGGGTGCTGGCCCCATATACCAGAGGTGGTGGGTTCAAACCCAGCCCCAGCCAAAAAATGCAAAAAGCAAAAAATTTATTTATTTTTTTGCGCATGAGTTATATACAACTCACATGGCACTAGAATCAATTTTTGCACTGTGCAACATGTGAATTGTATGTGACTCACAACATACTTCTGAATTTGTTCCTGATAATTGAGTTTTTGGTCACCCCACAAATATTGAGTTGTGCCTGGAGTGGCCCTTGGGTGGTCCTAGATGACAACAATGTCACATCGTCAGATACTACCATTACAGTTTTCAGTCAAAGAGCCACTAGGCAAACACTCAAGGGGAAATGCACATAGGACGTTACAGTAATTGGCAAACTCAGTCCAGCACATGTGGCATGCTTGGGCAGGCTGCCTGGAGCAGGGTGACAGGAGGTGGGGGACATCTGCCAGTTGACAGTGAAAACAATGAGTGGAGGTTTCACAGTACGCAGCCATGCTATGCACCTTCCCACCTATCCGCCAATTTTGTATGCTTCATGAGGCCCTGGATTCAAAACTAGTGTGAGTTAAATATGACTCACATGGCTGTTGTGCTTAACAATCATGTCCCTTGAGAGGTCACCCCTAACCACTAATCTAAGATAGCAGCCTCCATCATTCTCTCTCTACTCGTGTTGGCTTTAATTAACAGCAATCATCACCAACAGACTTTGTATTAAACATCTCTATCTATCTATCTATCTATCTTCTAGCTATCTCCCATCTATCGTCTATGTATCTATCCATTATTTGCTTGTGTATTATCTATCTTCTTCATTGTACTTTAAGCTTCATGAAAGAAGGGGCTTTGGCTGCCTCATTCACTGCTGAGCCCTGCCTCTAGCATATAACAGATCCTTAATAAATATTAACTGAAAAAAAGCAAATGCATCCAGCAAGTTCTGTCTTAGGCCTTGTATGTAGGGAATAAGATAGACTCCTGTTTCTGATCTCATGGTCTTGACAGCTTAGCTGGGAAAAAAAAACAGTTGCTAATTTTAAGCATTCTGGGGAAAAATTATTTGGTCTCTGGCCCTACAGGCTACCTGTTAACTTCAGGGGAACTCTAATGCTTTATTTGCTCTATTGTGTGGGAGGTTAAAAGAGCAAAAACCTACGTCCTCGTAAGTTTATTTAAGTTTTCTATTGGCTTTTTTCCCCTCTGTGGTTTCATTTATCAGGCTATTAGGTGGGCAGAAACAACACAGTTGTCAGATGGCTTCCCTCCCAGTTAATATAAGAGAACTTGATATGTCTTCTTCTACTTCGAGAGTTATCTTGGCTGATAAATATTATCAGCGAAATAACTGAGTACCTATAAAACTGTACAGAAAACTTTATGTACAGCAAGGAGGATTCAAAAAAATCTATAATAGAGGACGCAATAACGATTAAACCTTATTGAGTACCCTGTATTCCCAGAAATAAAAAAATAAATGTATTTAATACATCACAGTAAGCGGAAGGGTTACTATCCTTTTACAGAGGAGGAAACTGAGGTATGGAGGGACTGAGAACTTGCCTGGTGCTATGTTGTCATTCGCATACAGAGGCGGGAGCGGAATGGCGCCCCTGGACGGCTCTTCTTTTCTGTTTCTTGACTCTCCTCTAACTTGGCTTTCGCATCTGAGGCAGGGGGGTGGTACTCCCATCTTAAGGCACAGTCTTTGTTTTCTTTCCCTCCCAGACATCTCCCATCTTGGGGGCTTTTCTGCTGCTCTGAGCTCTGCAGTGCATTGCCAGCCGGTGGTTCTCCTGTGTGATTGCTTTTGGCGGCTTAGACTCTATGTGACCTGACTTTCCTCCCTATAACACGGCAAAGGAGAGAAATCTCTCTGTGGGTCTGTTCCAGCCTGATTCCAACTCCACCTTGAGTCAGACTTGAAAGTGAAAACTTTAGAACTGTAGGGTCTCTCAGTAACAGCCAGCAATTGTTACCATAGTGGGGAGAATTAGCACGTGCAGGGCTTCCTACAGCACGCCTCCCCCAGCCTGCTCCTTGCCCTAGTTCTAATCTTGCTGCTTTGGGATAAGGATCAGGCCGCAGTTTCAGAGACAGAACAGCTTTTTGGCTGTTCAACATATCACATGCAGAGAGAAGAGAACTCTCTTTTATTTTTATTTATTTTTAAGACAGAGTCTCACTATGTCGCCCACACTATAGTGTCGTGGCGTCACAGGTCATAACAACGTCAAACTCTTGGGCCAAATTGAGTCTTTTGCCTCAGCCGCCCAAGTAGCTGGGACTACAGGCGCCCACCACAATGCCTGGCTATGTTTAGAGACAGGGTCTTGCTCCAGCTCAGGCTGATCTCAAACTCTTGAGCTTAGATGACCCACCTACCTCCGCCTCCCAGAGTGCGGGGATTACAGGCATGAGCCACCACACATGGCCCTTTTTTATTTTTTTTTAATAGAGGCAAGGAGAGTATCACCACATTGCCCAGGCTGGTCTTCAACTCCTGGCCTCAAGTGATCCTCTTACCTTATTGTCCCAAAGTGCTGGAGTGACAGGCATGAGCCACTATGCCCAGCTGGGAGAACTCTTTAATCTCATTGTTCTTGGTGAAGTACACAGAATTTCAGGTAACCTTGACTGGTATGGCCAATAATTGTTTACTGAAATAACTGGGCACATTTTTAAAGTCAGCATAACAAGCTATTGAACTATCTCACGGGCAGTGCTGCTTCTCCTCACCTGGATTGAAACAAATACTCCCAGAGAAGAAGCAAACAGAATTCTCCATCTTCCCCACATTCTGAGACAACCAGTTTGGGGAAATGAAGTTTACTCCTTCCTAAAGCACATGGGTTAGTTACCAAAGCAAAACTGTACAGTAGATTTTTCTCTTCTTTTTTATACAAGGTAGATAAAAAACACATCTGAGCAACAATGGGTGTGGAAAATTACAGATAAAGATTAGAAATAGTCGTGGGAGAAAATAAATGACAAAAAGGGAATTCAATGTCATGATAAATATTAATTATATTTAGGAAAAAAGCATATTTCTAGTTTTTTAAAAAAAATCAAACATTCTCTCAAAGTGAAATTATTCACATATATGCATTATATATATATACATGAGATATATATATATATATATACACATTATATATATATACACACACACATATATATATAACATGATTCAGGCAGCTATTTATTTGCAGCCGAATTACAGTATCACAAATCTAAGAGCTCGACTGTTTCAAAAATGTGACTTGTTCTATGCATCTGAATTTATAAAATCTTTCAGCAGAAAGAAGCCACTGGAGGTTGTCTAATCCAGACCTTCTGATTCTAGGATGAGAAATATTTAAGCCATCCAATAGATGAATACCTATTGCTTATCCTATTTTAAAGTCCTCCATGGATGTAGAATCTCCAACATACTATTATTACCTGTTCAGATACTTATTAACAAGTTGCTGAGTGGTTCTACAGAGTTATCCTGAGATTCAGGATTACTGATGAGTATAACAATGGTACCTCAGGAATGGGAGTGTGATGGGATAGAAGAAACAAGGAATATTAGGGCTAGAAAAGGTTGAAAATGTTAAGGAATAAGTCAAACTCAGAATTCATTATCTGAGAAAGGAACAAAAAAGTATGCCTGGGAAAAGTGTCAGCCTGAGTAAACTAATTCCACAATTTGGGGACTGAGAATAGAAATACTTCTATATTTGATTCAGCTGATCAGGGTGCTGAGCAATTAAACAGAGGTGGAGGAGGGCAGTCTGTGTTCCAGGTATCTCTTGCTGGTCCTGATCCATAGGGTATGATAGGGACTTCCAAAAGGCAAAAATGCCCCCCCCCCACCCTACAGCCTATACTCTGTAGTAGTAAATCAAATACAGTAGTAGGACAGAGTTGTAAAGATGCAGGGGAATTTATGAAATCTTGGAAATTCAGAAGACTTACTGATAAGAGTGCGATTAATCTTGACGGTTCAGCTTCGGAGGAAACTTCATGGAGAGACAACATCTAAGCCAAGTTTCCATGGGGGAGGAAGTATCTGTTCAAGTGCACGGGGCAGTGGGCAAAGAGCAGCCTGGAGAACCACGGTGTGGTGAGGTGTGGTGTGGTGTGCGTGTGCGTGTGCGTGTGCACGCACGCTGGAAATAGGTTAATACGTTGAGCAAGGAGTGGGAGAAAATGTAATTGGAGATGAAGGCAGGAGGCTTATATGTAAAAAGCAACCTTACATTTCATATACTTGATTCCGGAAGTTGGCAGACACTGTTGTAGGATTTTAAGCAGAGCTCTAACGTGATAAGATTTTAGGAAGATTTCTCCAGCTCATAATGGAGCAGAGAACCAGACTTGACCAGGCCACCTCCCACTCTAAGTAACCAGCAAGGTAAAGGTGATTTAGCAATTATCCAGAAGTCCTTTCTTTCAACTAACTGAAATGCCTCTTGCCCTCACTCAAGCCCACTTTTTCTTGTTGGATTCTTCAAATATTTGCTGTTGATGCATTAAGTTATACCTCTGGCTTCTCTGTCTCTCCCTGAATTGAGAAGCCGTTCCCTCTTGATTTGCTAAGAATGTACTTCACAGCCCTATTCCCTGCTCCATAGAATGTGTACCTGATGGGAGATGCTGCCATTACAGCTTTAAGACCTGCCTGCCCAAGGAGTTTTCAGAGATCAAAACAAAAAGAAATGCTTTTGCTCTAGCACAGAACAGGATCAAATCCTTGTGTGTGTGTGTGGGGGGGGGGGTATACTTTTTATTATCGAATTTATTTCAGCTTGACATTCTTTATGGTGTTGTTTCCTTCTACCATCTTATAAATCCTTCTTGGGCTAGAAACCACTTCCAAACACTTCAGTACCTAAGCTGCGGAGCACTAAGCCTGTGAAATCTGGCCATCGTGGGACTGTTTCACATGTGAGGTTTGGTCTTTTTGTTAACATAAGAAAATTTTTTCCCTCGGAACTAGAGAGGATTCTGTATATATAATAAATACAGTCCTTCCTTGGTATCCTTGGGGGATTGGTTCCAGGACCCTTCCAGATACCCAAATTCATGGACGGTCAAGTGCCTGTTATAAAACAGAGTAGTATTTGCATATAACCTATGCACCCCCTGGCATCTACTTTAAATCATCTCTAGATTATCTAGTACAATGTACATGCAAGGTAAATAGGTGTTATACTGTATAGGGAATAATGACAAGAAAATATAAAAGGGAAAAATCTGTACATGTGCAATACAGATGCGACCATTCGCTTTTTTATTAATATGTGTTTTTGTCACACAGTTAGTTGAATCCACAGATCCGGTGCCCATTAAGAGGGCCAACTATAGTTTTAAATGTACATATAAAAACGCTTTTATTGATAAACATGAAAGTCTTGTCTGAAAGGGAGGCATGTGGGATTTTTCTAATTTATTTTTAAAAATAAAACATCTCTTTCAAAATATTGAGCTTAAGGCTGTGTGCAGACATCCAATACATTTTGAAGCATTCACTATCTCCCCCCAAATGTCTTAATTCTAGTTTTCTTTCATTGTTATAAAAATTGCTATATTTACTCTTTGAATTACCCATTATAGGAAAAATAAGAGCAATGTGTCCTGTGTGGGCAGATTGAACAAGCAGATACATGAGTCACTATGAAAGTTTTGAGACAGGCTACATTATGGTCCATTATTTCACGGTCAAGTCAAACACAGTGACCAGTGTCCTCTGATTCACCCATGCAAGCTTTACCTCCTGGTCTTACCAGGGCTGCTGGGAGGGCTTCATTTGTTTCTATCCATTCGGATTTTATGTTCCTTGATTTTTTACATGTCTCAAAACTTTTGTAATGACCCTATTAATTGTTTATAATGCATAATCCACTTTGAGAGAAGAGAGTGAAACAGCCAGTTCTGCTTAACTCCATAGGTTACCTGGCTAGGTGCCCATTCTCAGTGATTAGAACACTGGCCCTATGCACCAGAGGTGGTGGGTTCAACCCAGCCAGGGCCTGCTTAACAAACAACAACAACAACAACAAAAACTCAAGTTATTTCAGCCCCAATGAGGAAGCACAGGTGTTTGATGAACTAGAATAGATTTATCCTGCTGGACACTTTTCTGTTTGAAATAACCTTGTAACTTACCCATTGAAAGCACCCTTTATTATATGAACAAAACGGCAGAAAATTTAATTCTTAATTAGGAGTTATTCACATTGTCTGGTTCATATCACGTCCTTTCTGCACACCAGGGTACTGCATTGTATATAAACAGGCATATTTACCTAGATAATTCCTTTCTAGCCAAGCTATATTTTACATAATGCCTACTGTGCTATGCATGTAAACTACGTTTCCTGAATCTCCTATTCTTGTATTTCATTCCAACAAAATCCATGGAAAACTAAAGTATTATTTTGAAATTTAAGCTAAATAAATAAATAAAATGTTGCCCCTTAGAGCAATAAATATCAATTTCTGGCTTGAGCATTAGAATCACCTGGAAAGCTTTGAAAAAAAATACCATTGCCTATGTCACACTTATTGGTATTTTTCTTTTTTTCTTTTCTTTCTTTTATTAAATTTAATTTTTAATTAAAATCATAACTATACATTTATGGGGTACAAGTGATAATTTGATATACAACGTGGAATGCTTATATCAAACTGATTAACATCACCATCACCTCACTTTTTTTGTGGTACGACATTTAAAATGTACTCTTAGTCATTTTGAAACATATTCTTGCATTGCACACACAAGGCGAGATCCCACATACCCACTGGTGTTTTTCTGAAAATATACCAGTAGAGTCTAACATGCAGGCAGGTTTGAAAACCACATCAGCAGAAGATTCTTTTGAGGTGCATGAGTTATGCAAAAAGAAATTTGAATAACTGTTTTGGAAAAACATGTTCTTTGTGGCTTTACTTTATTTGAAGGTCTTAAATACTATGTGTAGTACTATATAAAAATTCCCAAAGAAATCAAATTAAACTGATTTTGACAGCTAGCAAGAAACCCTTGTAAGCATGATACTCTATCAGAAGTGGAGAGAAGCTGATCTCAAGTACAGTAGGATTCACCAGAAAGCTACTGAATTAAACTCCAGGGCCTTGCAAACCGCCTTCCAAGGCCACGAAGGGGCCCTGGCAATGTGTTGATATGTTCATATATTTTTATAAGAACAAATGTCTGCAAAAAATCATATAATTCATCCACCACTATCTCTTTGCCCCATAATGTTCACATCAAACTTTCCCCGAGCCTGGTGGTATCTGAGTAGTCAGGAACACTTTTGAGGCTTAGCAAAGGGAAAGCTGAATTGAAGACACATTACTTTGGTTTATAGAATGTATTTATATGCTTTCCTGTCATTTCTGTGTATACCTAAGTGATTTCTAGTCATCCAGGTCTAGGAATGGCTTGCAGAAATCCTCTTACTGCCCCCTGGACTGATTCAGACTAGAGACATGAAATTTCAGGGCTGTCAAAAAAAAAAAAATCTCATAATGACATAGATGAAAAACTGGGTAATGAATGTTGTCCATTCAAAGAGCATTTGTGATTAGTCACCGCACATGAAAACTTGAAATGCCCTGAGGTCAGACATCTCATCTATGAAAGAAACTTAACAGAAGCTTTCCCAAATTCAACAATAATTCCAGTCATATATATGACATGACCAATCACAAACTGTTAAGATGAGAGAATGTTTTCAAACCTTTTAATAATGGATCTAATCAGCCATGCTGGAGGAAAGATGAGATTATCCTTTTATTTTTCTACATAGAAAATACTTTTCTAAAATTGTTGTTAAATGAAAAGTTAAAGAATGCAGGAATAAAACCACAAAAAAAGCAGGGGGAGTTGTATCATAGGTATGTCAGGAAGGTTTTTGTTGTTGTTGTTTATTTATTTTCCTAAATCTTAGGATATTTTTTTTATAATTTGATTTTTTTATTTCAAAGTAACATGAGGGTACAAATTTTTAGATTACATTGTTCTCACTTCCAAGGTAACATTGCAGTTGAAAAAGCATCCCTCTCAGCTCGGCACCTGTGGCTCAAGCGGCTAAGGCGCCAGCCATACACCTGAGCTGACAGGTTCAAATCCAGCCCGGGCCCACCAAACAACAATGATGGATGCAACCAAAAAAAAA
>NW_003852402.1:22914589-22931095 GCF_000181295.1 Otolemur garnettii
GCTGGGGATTTGAACCCGCCACCTTAGGTGTATGTGGCTGGCGCCTTAGCTGCTTGAGCCACAGGCGCTGAGCCAAGTCCCCATCTTTTTTAATTGCTGTATAGTATTCCATGGTATACATATACCACAAGTTATTGATCTATTCATGGGTTCATGGGCATTTCGGTTGCTTCCACAACTTGGCAATTATGAATTGAGCTGCAGTAAACATGTTGGTGCAAATGTCTTTGGATTTTTGTTCTTGTAGGTCAGTGGTTCTCAACCTTCCAAATGCCATTGCCCTTTAATACAGTTCCTGTGGGTCGCGACCCACAGGTTGAGAACTGCTATTCTAGGTAGATATCTAATAATGGAATTACAGGATGAAATGGAAGGTCAATTTTTAGCTCTTTGAGAATTCTCTATACTTCTTTCCATAAAGGTTGTATTAGTTTGCAATCCCACCGACAGTGTAGAAGTGATACCTAGATTTTTCTTTTGAATCACCTTTAATTTGTTGGAATTTCTTTTCTTATTCTAAACAAATATTCATTTTCATATCTATTTTGTATTTATAATTTGCTTTGCTTTGTTTTTTTTAGCAGAGAGCCTCTCAAAACTGTATAAGCTTCATCCCCCACCTCATCCATCATTGCTTGAGGAAACTCATAAGTATTGGCCCATAATTACACTAGAAACAGTCATATGATTAAAATTCCACCTTTCCCCCAAATTAAAGCACTGGGTATCTAAGAAAAAGAAGACAAAGAGTGAGAAATATATGCTGATAGTAGGGGTAGACAGCTCAGTGGAAACAGAATATAAAGACAGAGATGCGTTGGTCGTAAATATCAACGGACTACACTATTAAGTCATTTTTATTATATTGTATATACACAATGGTGTGCAGCTTCAAAACAAATCATATCATAGTTGTATCATGACTGTCTGGCACCCAAGCAGAATCAACCAGACCAGCTAGGCCAAACAAACTACAAAGAGGGACATCAGCAAGTTGCACACCATAGGTGCTTCTGCCTTCCATGCCAACCCATGGGCCTTCATCAGAGTATAATGTGGGACACCAGATCGGCAGGTCCTTGGCTCTCACTTCCCCAAGGGTCTCTTTCAGTGTCAGCTTCTCCCTGGGCTAGGTATGAGTCTAGTGCTTAAAGATATGTATTTTTTGTACAATATGGAATGTAAATAGAAACCAACTTCTCCATCTGGCAACAATGGAGGGAATTTTATTCATGTGCAAATTTTTGCCTTTTGTGTTGATTTTTCAACCTGAATTTTTTAACTATAAAAATAATATATATATACATATACACACACATATATAAAGAATAGGATGATAAAATCCCATTTTTCAAGTAAGCAGGGCAAGTACCATATTTGCTTCATCTCTCTCTCTCTCCATGTCTATTTTTATTAAACTGTCACAAAGTTACAGACATCATGACACTTCATCCATAATACTTCAAAACATAGCTTCTAAAATCAGGACAGCCTCCTATATTACATGACACCATTATCATCTTTACAGACGTAATAGCAACTCCAAAGCATGGCCCACACAATCCACATTCAAATCTCTTCAGTTGTCCCAGGCATAACTTTTACAGCAAGTTTTTTCCAAACCAAGACCTAATCAGGTTTTGTACACAGAATTTAGTTAATGTCTCTTTACTTGTTTTTAGCCCCGATGATATTGACTTTTTCAGAAACCAGGCTCTGTATCTTATAAAATGTCTCACATCCTGAGTTTATCTGATTGTTTCTTAGCACCAATTAACTTGTGGCATTGTCCCCTGACTTTCCTGTAACAAGGCGATTAGATCTATACACTTGATCAGATGCATACTCCATAAGTGATTCCAAGTACTGACTTTGGAATATAATCGCCTCATAAGATGCAACTTTACTGTATTATCTCAACTCGTCTTCAATGGAGCCCTGAATTTTCTATTCAGGGCACTGTCATTGTGAAGGCCTTCTTCTTACTTCTGGGACAAATGTAACAGAAGCAAGGGGCTAAGAGAACTAGAGAGCTAAGAGAACACCTTGTAAACCTCAAAAAGCTTACGAATCTTTAAAAACCTCTGCTGAACATTCCAGAATGTCACCACACCTTGATGTTAGGAGTTAGGCCATTAGCCTACCAGCCATTCCATCTTACATCTCTCTGCTGGTTTACCCTTCCTCACCACTTGTCTCCAACCCCAAAGTATGAGACAACCTCCTTTTGTTTAAGATCTACCTGTTCTCTCTCCCTTAATCCAACTCCCCGCCTTCTCCCTACATTATTCTTCTTTTCTAATGTCTTCAGCTTCTTCCTCTCCCTTAAGTCACCTGTCCCCCAGATTAGGAACATGTTCAAGCCTCTGCCTTCAGAATATATAATTCACCCTTGAATGTCATATTCCAAGTTGTGACCTTGAGAAGGTCAAGTTGAAAGAAGTCTATGTTCATTATCTCTACTTCCTCTCTCCCACTGCATTCTGGCTTCTGCCTCTACTGTTTCATCGGAAATGCTTCCATCAGGATTACCGATGAACTCCATATTTTAAAAAATCATGAAAGACAGTTTTTATGTCTTACCAGCCAATGTTGATAACCCTGTGCTCTTTGAAATTCTCCTTTCCTCTGCTACTTGTGGCCACAGTCTCTTGTTTTTCCCACACCACTTAGCTCAGTCTCCCAGAGCATATATTCTTAGATAGGCCCAATAAACTGGGACATTTTAGAGTTCAAGGTGTTACTTTTACTCTCTTCAATGACACCATCTGTATGTTAATAACTTCCGAATTTATCTCTCCAGAAGTGTTGACTGCTGCCTCTCCTCATGAAAGTCTCAGAGGCATCTTAAAATTGACATGCCCCAAGCTGAACTCACCTCTTGCACTCACCTCCTAAATATCCTTCAATTTTCCTCACCTCAGGTCCTTGTAACCACACCTTAGGGCATCATATCTGAGACAAATACCTATTTAACAGCATTGTCCACTCAGATGGAACTGAGGGAGGAAGAGTCGTCTAGGGTGCCAAACAGAACGTGAATGTGGAGAACACTCACTATTTGTTGAGTGTTGAACTGTGCACCAGGCTCTGTACAGGTGGTGTTCACAGGTGACCCCATTAACCCCCACAGCTCTGTGAAGGCCTGATCACCTTCATTTTGTATATGAGGAAGCCACTGCTCAAAGAAGTTAAGGAACAGGCCAAGGTCACTCAGACAGTAAGTGGCAGAGCAGAATTTAAATCCAGCCCTACCTTCCTTAAATGCCCTGAAGTACTCTATGCTCTTCTATCGTCCCCTAATTATAAACTGAAACCTCCTGTCTCCCCATCAGCATAGTTTTTTTCCTCTTTGTCCTGCCCCAACATGGTTCTGAGGTACCAAACTCTCTGTGAGGTTGAAAGAGATACAATGATGTCATCCTATTTGGCTTCAAGGATCAGCATGTGATTGGCAAAACAGAAAGTTCCTCTCAAAAGGTGAAGATCGGAAGGGTTTCTGACCTGCCCAGAAGGGAAGGTTCCAGTGCTCTAAACCAACAAATAGGGCCAGGTGCAAGTTATGTGTTTCTCCGAGGCATCTGCAAGGTCATTCTGCAAAGTGGGGTTAGCTAGTGAGAGAACAAGATGTATATACGCCCCATACTTTGGAGAGAATTGAGAGAAGAGAAAGAACAGAACACTTTAAGAATTCCATCCAGGACCTTCTATCTTTTGTAAATTAGTATTAATGGCTTCTCATTTGAAAATTATCAAGCTGAGAAGCAAGGGTCAAAGGAAGCCATACCATCTGTTTACTTCAAGAGCCCTTGCATGCTTGAGAGAGAATTTCCTTTAGTGTATGTGCCCTTAGGGTTATGACTTGTTCAGTGCAATCCAAGTCCACGCACTCACACTTTTTAATGACTTCCCTATCCTTTTTTCACTTTTCAACATGAATTAAAAACATTCTCATGTGAGATATATCTTAGCATCACCCTAGTTTCCAAATGAGACTGTTACAAGGGAAAATTTCCAAACGATTCAGGCCATTCCTGTCCCCGGGGATCTTACATTCTGCTGCCTCATGATTTTTACATTCCACTGAAAAGCAGAGTAAAATTAGGAAAGCACAGATAAATGCAAGTTATAAATGCCGTGGGAGGAAAAAAAAAGATTGAGATGGAGAGATGATTTCTCTAAAAGAGGTGAAATTTATCTATATGTGGATGACTTGACTTTATAGAAAACGAACAGCTTGTACTTAATATCAGGCTTGTTCTAAATCTCACTGCCCCTTACTATTAACTCTGGGAATGCAAATGCACCCCCCCCCCCAAACTCAGGGGCCTTGACCTCTGATGGTATCCACCCTGTCTTCTCTTCTGAGGCTTCTTCACAGCTCTGAAACCTACAAAATCGTCTCTTACCTTAAAAATAGGCAACCCACACAACCTATGTTGACTTTCATTTATTTCCCTAGTTCCCTTGTCAACCAAACATCAGGCTGTGTTTGCTCTCTCGTTCCTAACCTCACTGTCATCTGGCTAAGGTCACCAAATACCCTCCCATCCTCATTGCCAGATCCTAAGGACATGGCCAAATCCTTAGGTCACTGCCCACTCAGGCCACTGTTGAACCTCTTTCTTGCAGTATTAGAACTTCTGACTCATTCCTGTCCTTACAAGCTCTGCTTCCTGGGCCTCTGTGATGCCACCTTCTCCTTCCCCTCTACCTGTCATATCACCCTTTTCTGGTTTATTGTCCTTTTCCTTAATATTAAATGCTCATGTTTGCCAGGATGCTCTCCCTGCTCTCCTTCTCGTCTCATGCTACATAATTTGCTGGATAGCCTCTGCTAAGGTCTCAGGTACAGTATAAATGTTGATGACCGCCAGCCTGCATCTCTGGATCTCGTCTTTTGAGCCAGAGACTTTGGGTTGAATGCTGGTTGCACCATTTATTGGCTGTCTGGCTTAAGCACCAAAGCTCTATTTCTTAAGAATAGACATGATAACAAAACCTTGCTGGTAAGGGGACTGTGAAATGTGCTGGAGTTAGGGTCACTGCCCTTTCTTAGCCACCTCAGACCTGAAATGAGTGAATCTAGCCACACCATCTTTGTGGATCTTCCTCCACTTTAAATTCAATAGCTCAGTGATAAAAGTTGAATGAAAAGGTAGAGATGTATAACTGTGCCCTCCTTGTGTTGCTCAAGGGATTGCTTGCTATTGTCTACTAAAAGGAGGTGCCAGTCCTATCAAATGTCCAGAAAGAATCTCATCTAAATCCATGCTGGAGGAGAAAAGGATTTCTCATTTTATGGACTGGGAAGGGGTCAGATGGGTCCATGAATTATGCTCACCTCATGACAATACTTAGTGGGGTGAAAACCACTGCAAAGGACAGTGCCCCTCACATGCTTCTGGAAAAGAAAGAGTCAGCATTTCTTTCACAAAAGCAGTACTCAAAGTGTGTGCTTTACAAAGAGTGAAAAAACAAATGTGAGAGATACCAACCACACCCCTTGGATCCACTGGTCCTATTCTATCTAGGCAGAACCCCCAACTCCTCTTAGAATATTGCATTATAGGGTTTCTGTCTACTCTGTCCCTAGGGTCTTCCTATGGGTGTTCCATCATTCATTCATCCTAAAGAGCTGCACCAATTCATTGTCAAGTGACTGCTGTGTCTGTTCCAGTGACTGTGCTACGTATTGGAGATAAAGTAGAAAATAAGATAAACATGATCCCTGTTCTCCAGAAGATTCACTCTGATGGGGAGAGAGGAAAAACTTCATGCATAAGGTCCAAATCCTGAGAAGGAGCCGGCCACACCCAGACCAGGACAGGCACCCCCCAGACTGAAAGCCAAAGCCGGGGCAGAAGGAGATGCTGTCTTCAAGGAGCTGAAAGCAGGTAGCATTCCGGAGACGACTGAGGAAGGAGGGAGAAAAAGGTGACAGCGGAGGGCCTAACTGAGCATTTACTACTACGCAAGCCATTCTTCTAGAAGCAGTGATTTTAGTGTTGCTAGAACTTTCCACAGTATTTTCCAAACAGTACATCAAGAAACCCACTTAAGAGTTGTGATCAACGTTGCTTAAGGATACAATAGGTTTAGCCAGAATAGAAAATGCCAGATTGCATGGCACCAGGTAAAGATGAATATTATTTGTGGAACCTGCACTTCAGGTGTGCATGCCTGTGCATTCCTGTGTAAGTTTAGGGTTTCTCTCCCTCAGCACTGCGGATGCTCTAGACGCCACAGTTCTTTGCTGCAGAAGCTATCCTACCATGGCGGTTTAGTAGCAGTATTCCCGCCCTCTCCCATATGCCCATAACACCTCCCTGCACCTTCAGCTGGGACAAATGTCTCTAGACATTGCCAAATATCTCCTGGCCAAGACAATCTCTCCCACTGAACCACTGTACTAATCATAAAATGTTTCAGACAAGGAATTACACTCTGAAAATGTTGACAGCCACCAGATTCCAGGATGTGTCCTTGTATCCTTTCATGCCCCTTCTCCCCCCATTCCTCACTCTGTACCCCTTAAAGAATTGACTTCCTCCACTCTGGACCCTTCTCCTTCCATCTCATCTACCATCTCCTCCCACCTCACCCCTACTTCATCTTCTCTACCTCTCACCTCCAAATCAGGACTAAACCAGCTCTCTAAATCACATTTTGGAAATCTAGGAATTGTCATCCTTCTAGACAGGGCGCTGTGGGAGAGGGCAGCAGCATCTGGCTTAGGTTGCACACACCTCCCAACACGCTGTGCTTGATTCACAACTGCCAAACAGGTGGGTATTTCTGGACTCAGAGTGCCTGCCTGCCTGCCTGCCTTCCTTCCTTCCTTCCTTCCTTCCTTCCTTCCTTCCTTCCCTCCCTCCCTTCTCTCCTCTCTCCTCTCCTCTCTCTCTCTCTCTTAAACTCCTGGTCTTCCAAATACAAGGTAGATGAAAGAACTCAGAGGCACTATAACAGGGATGGCTAGCCCAAGGATGACCTAACAGGTCTTATTCTCCCCTAGTTTCCTTGCTCCCCCCGACCTGACCTGTGAGGCCTGTCTGCTCCCTGCTGGGTACATCTGCTGTCTCCTGCCCACACGCCCCTCCCCCTCCCAGGCTCAGTTACAAACTCCTTCGGTCCTCCAAGAGGCTGCCATGTGACCCTGCCCTGTGTGCTGACCATACTGTTCTCTTTCCTCTCCTGTTGTCCACACATCCACCATCACGTTCCCGTTCTCTGAGTCCTGGTCTTCACTCCTTTCCTACAAACCAGAACCTTCTCCTTTTCCCTAGTCTCAACACACGCCCTTGGCTTCCCTCCACCCCTGGCCTGCCCACAGTCTGTAGTCAGGATTTTCTCTGTCTTTTCCCCTGGAATGAAGCTTTCTCTTTATCTCCCTGTTTATCTCCCATAACCACACTCAAACACACACATATACACACAGAGATACTTCCTGACCCTAAATATTTCTCCCTAAATATTCCCCTCTAGAATATTTCTATACATTAGGGGAAAATTAAGCTGAAACAAATAGTCATTCTTCTCGGGAACTTTTTAAAAATGCCAGTCTATTCCATCTTGCTTGCTGGTTTATCTGTAGCCAAGCAGGAATTTGTAGAGAGGATGCCAGTCACACCTCTCCAGTCCTGGAGAGTTCATTGTGGCCAATCAATAATTTTTTTAGAAAGGGAAATATCACCAGCGACGCAGGTGGCACAGACTCTTCAGCTCTCCAGCTAAACCCTAGAACACGCTTGAGTCCATGCTGAGTTTTTCCTCGCTTTGTCCCACTGCCCCGACAAAAGTACCATCAGGCAGACTTTGCTGTGTTTCTCCTTTGCCTGTGGGAGAATGGGAAGTCTTTCAAATGGGCTACACTTCTAGCCATTGTGGTGCTACATTTCTCCCCCAGGACCCACCAGATGATAATGAAACTGCGGTATATCTGCATATCTGCGTAGGCTTTTCAGAACATTTGCACTCCTGATTCCCTTAATGAGCCCCCGAGGAAGGGAAAGAAGGCAGAATAAGAAATACACACGCACATATACACAACTTTAAATAACTAACTACTACAGCTGGGCACCCTTCGGGGTTTCATATACACGATCTCATTTAATCTTCACAGAAGCCATACAGAGCTGCTATGCTGATTCACAGGCATAAAAAGGAGGAAATCGGGACTTATCCAGCTGGTGCACAGTGGAGTCAGGTTCATTCTCTCACTTCTTTGATGGTACTCAGAACAGGCTACCCTAAAATATGGCACCTTGGCATACTGAGTATTTTAAGTTGAAGGAATCTGAAAAACCACAGAAGCAGAATGGTCTTTCCGATCTTCTCCCACTCCTCTCCTCTGAAGTAGGTCATAAAATCTTGAAACCCTTTTCTGCTTTTCTCCCATGTTGCAGGTCATAAAACTTCAGGTGAGGAATGCCCTTCCTATACCAGAGGAAAGGCACAAACTTATCTCTGAAGGCGCTGGGACATGGAGAAGAATCTGTACAAACAAACCTTGCTCAGCCCCCTCCCCCCCAGTTTATTACCATTAGACTGTGCCCCTTCATTCTCCAATCATAATTCTCCATGATGGTCCATCTCCTCATCAAACCTCATGTATAAAAATGCACAAGTTGGCCTATAATCCTAGTACTTTAGGAGCCCAAGGCAGGAAGATTGCTTGAAGCCAGGAGTTTGAGACCAGTCTGGCCACATACTGAGACCCCCATCTCTACAAAATTTACGTACCTATATATAAAAAGCAATTACTTGAGTGTGGCGGTTGCCACCTGTATTCCCAGCTACTTGGGAGGCTGACATGGAAGGGACACTTGAGCCCAGGAGTTGGAGGCTGCAGTGAGCTATGATCATACATCCTTACTCTAGCCTGGGCAACTGAGTGACCCAATCTCCAAAGAAAGAGAGAGGAAGGGAGAGGAAGAGGGAGGAAGGGATGGAAGAAAGAAGGGAGGAAGGGATGGAAGAAGGAAGAGAGGAAGGGAGGGAGGAGGAAGGAAAGAAATATACAAGTTTACCTGTTTGAGTCTTGAGTTTCTTATGAAGGCTCCCATGCTACACGAAACTGATTAAATAAATGCGTAAGTCTTTCTCCTGCTAATCTGTATCAGTTTAATTTTTCAGATCCAGCCAGAGACCTTGAGAAAGTTGAGGAAAAACTATTCCTTCCCTAGAGTTTCTTGCAAGCATGGAGAGACAGCTGAGACACCACACTTGCTTTGGAGCCCTCAGATCAAACCCTAAAAGAACTGACAAAAAGCAAATGAAGGTAAAAATCTCACCAAGGTCAGCCCTCCTGGCTCTGTGTCTGCAGTGCCTGGTCAGGAGAGGAGGGTAAACATTCCTCCTTGTTCCTTCCTTTCCAAATTTAGATTTCGGGACCAAAAAATATTCATTTGGACTATGACTCTGACAGCTTCTGTGTGATTGATGTAAAACCTACATTAAGCAAATCTGTGTGCTCTTCTCTTGTTAATCTGTTTTTAGTTACAGGGCTTCAGTTGTGAACCTGGAGGTGGGTGAGGAAAAGGTATCTTTTTTTTTTCCCCTTCCACACATTCGGCGGCTATTTGAGACCTGTGAGCCAAGCGTTGTGCTAGGTCCTGAACTCCATGGGACCTCTGTGCTAAGGGAGTGAAAATGATATCATTTAGAGCACAAGGTTGCTCTGACATACACACAACCTGCATTACAAGCAGTGACCAGAAAGATAACTAAGCCCACCCTCATTAATTTCCAAACAATTCACACATAGGTGACGTAAAAAGAATAACGAAATATATACCATGGTCATCAAGGGTTCTGTCAGAAATCCCTGTTTTGAATTTTCTGCCTTCCATGCCAAGCAAAGCCTCCTTCATGAAAGAATAACTTTTTTGTGTGTTTGTTTTGCAGTTTTTAGCCAGGGCGGGGTTTGAACCCACCATCATCCAGCATATGGGGCCAGCGCCCTACTCCTTTGAGCCACAGGCGCGGCCCTGAAAGAGTAACATTCTAAGCCCCTGTTTTATATATCTCAGAGCAGAGACGCCTGCCAGTCAGGGCCCAGGCTCAGAACATAAATGCAAAACCGACTGCCTGGCCCACTCTGCTGGGCCGCCTGGCCCAGTTATCCAGGCTCCTGGGAGGCCATCCTGGCCTGCATTTGCCACCCCACCAAGGGCTGCACGTTTTTTTGTGTTAACCTTTCCTGTTAGGACACACACAGCCCTCCACTGTGCCTGTCACTTTCCAGCCTGCATGCCTTTCTCTTTTGGCCTGGGGGGAAAAAGCCAGCTGACATAGTTGCCCTACTGTTATTATTATGGGGAAGGAAATGTCTCTCAAGTGGGGAAGAGAGGTGAGCAGAGCGTTCCACGTTAACCACTTTAGAGGCGCAGAGAAGGCGTGCTCCTGCGTGTCCTCCCACTGGGTCCCCACACGCAGAAGCACTGCCAAAGGGAGTCAACAGCATTTGGATCCTATAAAGAAGCTACTTAGAACCGCTAATGTGGAGCAAGATAATGAAGGGAGGCCAGGAAGCGCTTGGCAAAGTGATAATAGGGAAATTATGACATCTGTGGCCCCATTTGGTCTCTAGTCAATAAAGCACACAGCCCAAATAACTCTCCCATTTCCCCAGAACTGTTGGAAACAGGGCTGGCCCCACTAATGGGAAAGGTTTGTAAAAATCACATATAAACATCCGTGTTCCAGCTCACACTCAGGTCAACCTGGCATCATCTCCCCCTCCCCACCTTAACAATACAAGCGCCAAGGTAACTGTAGGGCGCTACTTCATGGGCCTCATGCTTTATACAGAGGGTGCCAAAAAACAAAGTATACACATTTTAAGAAAGGAAAAAACCGTATTAAGATACTAATTTTAATTAATATTGTAATACTCAATATAAACCAATAACAAAAGATGAATGTGAAGTCATGTTGAGTACCTCTTGTAATTTCAGCAATCAAACATGCCTTGAGTATTACAAATTTGATAGCCTTTTTTCCTTTTCTTAAAATGTGTATACATTCTGTTGGCACCTTCTGTATACACATATTTGCCTGCTTCTGTGGCCATTTTCCAGATATATCTGTATGCTATACAGGATTGTTTTCTTCCCTCTAAGCTTTAACTTAAAAGGAGAGGGCTTCTCTCTTGAAAACCACATTGCAAACATTCAACAGAACTTTTTGAGAATCTAACATTTATGTCTCTCTTTTCTGACCTAGCCTGAGAATGAGGCACTTTTCTTCTATTGAGAGAGGAGAGGAGCTTTCTCAGCTCAGGATGAGTGAGTTAGGCACAGACAACAGTGATAGAGTCTTTTTAAAGCACTAAGGGAAAGACTGACACACTGCAAGCAATCCTTTTTTCCTTTTTTAAAGAAGTTTCATGGCATTGAAATGAAAGCCTTTAGTAAAGGGAAAAAAAAAAGAGCACAACTCAAATGCAAAGACTTGGGGTTTGAGAGAGTGAATAAGCCAATCATTTTAGCATGAATGTGCAGAACCAACTCTTCATTCCTAAAGATCAAAACAGGAGTAACCTGGTGTGAGCAGTCTTCCGCCATCATGACATCTCTGCAAATGCGTCCTGGGAACAGGCTAACCATGTAAACGAAAATGAGGATGGTTGTCATATAACTTCTAATCAGCTAACACAATCATAATATTTCTTCACCTGCAATATGAATTTTATTTTAATCAGCCATCAAAGAAGAGAGAATATAATAATTCCACTTTAAGGTCCTGTGCCTTTAAAACAAAGTGCACATTGAATGGTTTCTCTTTATCCTACCAATCAACAGGAGGCAATTCTTGAAGAGCGGCACCAGCTTCGGAATACAAGTGCTCTCTGTCTCAAATTCAATATAGAATGTAATTCTTCATAGAACCACTGCCTAGAAAGCTAATAAGGATACACCTAGAACTGAGACTATGTTACTGTGAGTGCATACGCGCATGTGCGCCGAAATAGACCTGAGAATAGTCTCCTGTGAGCGCATACACGCATGCGCGACGAAGTAGACCTGAGACTATGCTACTGTGAGTGCACACACGCATGCGCGTCGAAGCACATACACACACATACCCCACCTTTACTTACAAACTAGTCTATCACATGCTGGAATATATTTCACAAAACCAAACCAAGCAAAGACTGTATGGAGAAAGGATTTATTAAGCAAAGCACATAAAAAGAGCCTAATATTAAACCAGGAAAAGGGATATAAATACATTCAACTCACACATACCTAATAAAGGCTTCATAGCCAGGAGATCTGGAGAGAAAGTACAAAGGAGAGAGGACACAGGAGATTACAGCATAGAATGTCTGACTTGTGTGAATGACGACAGCAATTTTATCTAAAGGGGTTATCAGGAACAATTTCATAACGGAAGCACATTTTATTGGTGTCCTCTCACGCTGCAAGAAGATTCCTGGGCTTACTGAGAAAAGCATTCTGATGAAGATCGCCTTATTAATCCATGTACTTTTCCATTCCAGATGAGATTTACAAAACGGTGGTATCTATAGTCTCTGAGAGCTCAGCTTCAGAGGTGGATAGGGAGATGGACCACAGAGGGCTGGGTGTGGAAGACAAGTCCTACATTAGAGTAGGCATTGAAGAGTCAATACCTGGAGATGGTATCAGACTAGGAAACAAAGAGGGAATGGCTGATGGGAGTCAGGAAATAGAAAGAGTAAACAATCGCTATAAAGTAATCATTTCCCAAGAGAAAGGAATGAAGAACTGTTAGTTTGACTAGATTCTAGACACACTCGTTGACAGTTTAGGGAGAAAATGCAAAGGCTGAACAAGGATACTCTGGTAGCTTGAAAGCTAAATTTTGTTTGGCTTGAACAATTTGTTTAACTTAAAATTCTTCATGTTGGCAATGTGGGCTGGGCTCAGCTGGGTGGTTCCTCCACTTCAGGTTGATCTTTCTGTGTCAGCTGCAATTTGGGTAGATGACTTTGATGATCTTGGCCAGGTACTGTCACATCTCTAGACCAACACTGAGCTAACTCCACTCTGGTCCTTATGGTCTCTCATCCTCCAGTAGGCTAGCTCAGGCTTGTTAATATGGCACATGGTTAGGGTTGTAAGAGAGAAGTAAAAAGAAGCACATAAGAACTTCATACAAATGAACCTTATCATTTCCACTTCATTATATTTTCAAAGTAATTAACAAGACCAGTCTGGGTTTAAA
This sequence comes from Otolemur garnettii, assembly GCF_000181295.1. Taxonomy (NCBI): domain Eukaryota; kingdom Metazoa; phylum Chordata; class Mammalia; order Primates; family Galagidae; genus Otolemur; species Otolemur garnettii. Next base: position 22,927,805 of record NW_003852402.1, read on the forward strand.
GGATGAAGAAATCAATTTCAATTTTTTGATGGGTGAAGCTGCAAAGTACTATGGCAAAAGGAAGTAAATATTGGAAAGCATGAGCAATTGCAGCCCTGTTTGTAAGCAGTCTCTCACATTGTGTAATGAAGCCTGCATTTCTGAGTGCCAGTAATCATCTGAATTCATGTTAGAGCCCTCTAGATGACCATAGTCACTAAGACTCCTGGCACTCCTTATTATATCCCTCCTGTTATAACCAGACATCCTGACACATTTATACTTCTGGATTGTTCCTTATCATCTTCTCATTTTAAAGCCCTCTTATTAAGTCAGTAGATTGGGGAAAACATGGGCTAACAAATCCTTCCCATTCTATTAAGATGAGCCATCCTTTTGATGCATCTCTTCTTTCCCCTTATAACAGAAAATCATTTATGATCATTTCTTTTGAGCCCACTTGCTCTAATATAAATGCTGACGTATAAAAACAACAGATATCATTGTGGGGGGACAAAATGACTCACAAAATTTCCTTTCAAAGGCATCATAGCCTATGTATGGCATGTAAGGACCTCAAAACTAAAAATGTTTGGCTGATTAGTCCTATAGTAGCAAAACTCTGTCCACCAATGAAGAGTAGAAGGGCTAAGTACATTACCAAACACTTCCAAAATTCCCTCGACTAGAAAAAGAAATTATTCTGATCATGAGTTTCCTGGCCATCCTCCCCTTCTACGGCTAGCTGTTTCACCTGTAATTCTAGGCAGGGAAATTAACTCCTGTTATATTCACGATCAGGCCACAGAATCCCTTCCTCAACTTGAGTTCTTTCTCTTTTGCTGCTCTCATCTCCCTGTATAGAAATCTTAACCATCTTTCAGATTCAGTCGCAAGGCCATCTGAATCTTCCCCTATTTCTCCCTCTCCCCTGTAACTCGTGCCTTATACCTTCTGCCTAAATTCATAGTTAATTATATACTAAACCCCCCCTTTCTTCACTAACTATCCAGTAAATTACAAGCAGAATCATGCCCTTCTAATGTGTAGGATAATGTTTAAGTTGTAGATACTGAGAGAATTGTCACTAGAATAAGTGAATACATGATTTTAATCTTGGATGAACAGCAATGAATTAAATCCAATCTTATATTAATGTACATGGTACTTATTTTTGTCTCAAAACATTTGTACATGTATTATCTCATTTTATTCCTCACAGCAACCATAAAGCTTTGGTAAGAAGATTAGAACTCCACTTTGGGGATAATCAATGTATTAAAACTGTATCACTCAGTTAATGAGTGACTGGGTTAGGATCAGAATCCAGATCTCCTGGCTTCTAGTTTAATGTTCTTATTTCTCATGGACTCAGTGATGGCACTCTAGCTTTATAATGAAATACAACCCAAATGGGTTATTATTAGGAGTCCATAATTCCTCAAATATAGGGAATTCCTTGAGTTGATGCTATAGGTATCCACTTGAGCAATGAAGTGCTCAAATGTCCTTCTTACACAGAAACTCCCATCGATAGTTAATCTTTAGTGAAGTAGAAATGAAAAGTTGCCAGTTTCTAACTAGTACCTTCCGGCCTTTATTGACCTAATTATTTTTTCCAAACTACCAAAGCTTGCATGTAGCTGGTTACCATTCTTTGATTTGAATGACGTTTAAGCATAATCTTGAGATAGATTGACACACCCATTTTACAAATGAAAAAGGTGTAGTGGGAAAGAAATGTCTTCTTTCTTATAGCCAGGTTCATGGCTAAGCCCCTGTAATGAAAGGCAGATTAACAAGAGAAAAGCATAAATTTTACATGACATGGAAACCTTCAGAAATGAAGACCCAATAGAAACAGGAAAACTTGTGTATTTTTATGCTAAGTTTGATGAAGATGTGCCTAGCTGTAGAGAATAACTGGACAAAAGGAGTACGATCAAGTGATAACAAAAGGGGGGGGGGGACTCAGTGAGGTCTGTTTGTTCAGATTTGTCTGTGTCCTTGTGTTTTCACAGATAAAGATATACCTTTCTTCTGAGTAAACAGGAGATGCCTCTTGAGTGAGGGCTTATTGCATGCTTCCGGGAAGAAGGGTGGGAAAGTTCAAAAAGTGACCTTCCTGTTTCTGCTGCTTTCCAAATACCAAGGTGTCATATTCTGAGCTAGTATTCCCTGAACCCCATCAAAGTCAAGGCATAAGAGGTTAAATAACCTGGCCCAAAGCCACATAGTTAGACAATAGCAGAATCAGGACTTAACCCCAAACATCCTTGAAAATCCTGCACCACCCATTCCCTGGATATGAATCCTTTCTAATATTCTTCTCCATAAAGATCTCAATGCAATTTAGAATATTCTGCAGGAAATGAGCTCACTCTTCTCTGCTCTTTCTCCCATCACTATCCCTCCTGCAGTCACTGGTAGCTTGAGAACAACAGCTTCACTCCTTTGACCAAGCAATGTAATAGTATCTACCTTCAGACCAATGAGTGAGGCAGTTAGGAATACTGTCTTGGGAGTGAAGTGTGTAGATCTAAACTGTGACCTGGCATTTTATAGCTGTGTGACTAGAGACAAGTTGGTTATTCTAGTCTTCTTTATTGGTAAGATGAAGCTGAAAAATGAAGTGCTTCTTGGGGTTGTTGTGGGGATTAAATGAGATAATTTCTGGAAATAATTGGGTATAAAATTTGACAGATAGTAATGATCAGGTGTTGGGAACACTATTCTAAAATCTCGTATACTAAGAAAACCATGAAGGCAAAAGTATCACTCTCCAGACTTTCTCCTGTCTTTCTCCCTTAAAACAGTCATAAAGAAATCTTCTGATCTACTTCCTCTGAAGGTAGATCCTAAGAGCCTCATGGGACAGATGTCCCGCCATATACATAGAGCAAAAGAATGAAAGCACAGAGATGCTAAGAAGTAGCTGAACAAACAGGCTTTGTAGAGTTTCCCCTAGTTTATTACCATTAGATCAGACTCATTTTGTTCTCTAATCACACCCTTAAATGATTTTCCATAAAAAAATACACAGTTCTCCCTGAGTGTTTGAGTCTTTGTTTCAGGACTTTCTCGTGTCATGGAAAACTTTGGTCAAATAAATTTGTGATGCTTTTCTCTTGTTCATCTGTCTTCTGTTATAAGGATGTCAGCCACAAACTTTGCAATGGGTGAGGAAAGGATACTACTTTTTCTTCCCTACAGTAAGTTCTCTATAGCACTGGTAATGATGATGACGACAATGATATTGTTGATGCATTCATAGGAAGCTACTAGCTTATGAGATGGAATACCAATTTTCTG
>NW_003852402.1:22931115-22938813 GCF_000181295.1 Otolemur garnettii
AAAAAAAAAAATAGTACCAATCACTCATCTCATTTGTCATAAAAGCAGTGATCACAGAATGAATGTGTAAACCATAAAATGATTGTTTTAGGTAGATTAGGGGATTAATGGTATGTGAATATTTGTCACTGATTCATTTATTCAATGGCTAGATAGACATATGACTGTTAGGAACTAGTGATGCCAACATGAACAAGATGAAGACTTCCAGAAAGCACACAATTTCGAATAGAAAATATCTGGCAGAAGGTAATAAGTAACATTTATTAAACATAGCACTACGGGTTAAGAACTTCACACACGCTTAATCCATATTAAGCCATTTAATACACAGTGATCCTCAGGATTAAGTCCATTTTACAGAGGAGGAAACTAATTAAACAACTTGCTGGAGATCATGCAGCTATTTAAGTGTCAAAACTGAGACCCAAACAAACACAAGGAGTCCGACTGAGAAGTCAGAACCCTCTAATAACTACTCTCATTATCTCTCTATAGGGACTCAATTAGCACATCTTGAAATAAATGAAGATTTGCAACGCCAGAGGTAAAGCCTTGAGCAGAAGTGTTCTTAAGTTGTGAAGAGGTAAAGTCAGTAGGAGTGGTCTCTCTCGCTCAGTCTGGGATGGGGAACATGGATGCTCTGACACAACAGAGAGGGTTTCACAGCAAGACATTAGCAATATAAACTAAAAATAAAGTCCTAAGCCTCCCCTCCTGCCACCTACTGAACAGCCCTCCTCTGGGCCAAGAGGGCTGTAGCAAAACCTTAAAACTGAGGATATTGAACTTGTCTCTGATGAACAGACTTCCTTATCTTAAATTAAAATATTCCAGTCCTGTAGACAAAGCTTTATTTCTTTAACCAATTACCAATCAAAGAATCTTTGATAACCTGGAAACCCTTCTTTCAAGATGTCTCCCACCTTTTCAGGCCAAATCTTCTAAGTATTACTTTACGATGTTACCTGCAATTCCTGTCCCCCTAACCTAAACTGGAACCCAACCACCTCCAAACCACTTACTCAAGGCTTCTTGGCTATGCGTCCCCAGGCCCATGGTCACACCTATTTTGCTCAGAATAAACCTCTTTGAATTATTTTACATACCTTGGGTTTGGTTTTGTTTTTCATTAGTAGGAATATTCTAGGTGACCAAAGAGGAAAAAGGGCATTTCAGGGGAAAGATACTGCATCTGCAGAGATTCAAAGTTGCCATGGAAAAACACAGTTAGGAACCCAACTTAGGAAGCCTGTGATTTTTCCCTCAATATAAAAATGGGATCAAGGATCTCCTACTAAAGTGGAGTCAGGGGCCCGTCATGAAAGAGAGGCCAGGGATCCCTCCATCTGTCTCATTCACTCTAGCTATGAGGTCCTCGGGGGTCCCCCTTCCCACACAGCCCCCTGTGCTCAATATGTATTAACAGGCAGTGAATGAGTGAAAAATGTTCCTCCCCCAACTGAGCAAGAACTAGAAACAGAAGTGGAAACAGAGTCTCTGAAGCAAAGTAAAGGTAGACGCTGGTGGAGATGGAGGTAAGGGAAGGAGCAAAGGGAGGAAAACAAAATGCCAGTAGCCAGGCTTCTCTTTACTCAAATTACTACTAGAAGGTGTTCTTCCCCCATTGATTTTTCCTGGCCCCAGGTAAGCCAGCCTTCCCTTGCTGCCCCTGTTCTACTCCCTTTGCTTCTAACAAATTATTTCCTTAATCATTTACACTGAAGGGAAGGGAAAGTGAAAAGAAAAGAGAAGAAAAGCTCTGTCTGCATCCCCCAAAGCACATTCTGTACCCATCTAAACCATTTGCCCCAGTAGCAGGTGGAGGCTTCACTTTTAAATGCAGAGCAGAAAAACAAAGCCACTCAGAGATGCTGATTGCAAGGCTGGAGGATACATCTCCATTTCAAAGGAAAACCAAACTGAGTCACTCTGGGTTTTTATAGGAAGACCTGGCTTAAGAAATCTAGTATGGTGCACTTAGAGGAGACCAGCTTGGACAACAGGGCGAGACCTTTGTATTTACAAAGAATTTTTAAAATGTGCTAGGTTGTGGTGGCACACAACTGTAGTCACAGCTACTCAGGAGAATTGCTTGAGCCCAGGAGCTGGAGGCTATGGTGAGTACACTGAGCTGTGACTGTGCCACTGCACTCCGGCCTGGGCAACAGAGTGAGACCCTATCTCACAAACAAACAGAACTCCAGGATAGAGTTTTGGTTTTGAGAGAAAGAAGGTTCCATCTTCAGAAAGAATAGGAAATGGACACTGGGTCAAGGAAACATTAGGAGATACTGAGATTACCCACCAGCCTCTGAGACTGTGTTTGTGCACCCCTTGCAGGTTAAGAGAGCAGAAAGGGAAACCAGCTTTCTGGTGTGAACGCCTCAGTAGATGGCAGTCCTGGGAGAGAACGACACCAATCCAAAGTCCAGTCCCCTCTTCCCAATAATGTTTGGCTCTCTGTAAGCTCCTGGGACCTTAGTGTGTCCACAAAGGACAAACACACAACCAGGCTCCCTGTGCCCGGTTCTGACGGTTGTGTTCTCATGGGTAGCCCCAGACAACCCTGAGGTACTCTTACCTTCAGGCTTCTGCCTTCTGGCAGGCAGACAACTTTAAGTAGAAATTACATTCAGCTACAGAAAAATAAATGAGATTTTCTTGTCTACTGGACAATTTGAGCCAAGATTCATACCTCTCCCTTGTCCCCCCTATTCCAACCACCTGAGTCTATTTAACTATAGGGTTTATTCTCCTTCAACCCCAGTATCCTGTCTGTCACCAAGAATTACCATTTCTGCAATGTGTGTTTGGAATCACCTTAGCCTCTCTATTCTGCCTGCCCTCTTGCCCCTAAACTATTGTACTCCACATCTCCAGGCACATTTATTAAAAATGCAGCTTTCTAAGTCCTAGGAATCACCTCCTCAAGTCTAAGGCCATGCAGTTGTTCCTCTCCAGCAACCCCTGATCTCTCTGTTCTCTGAACCCTGATTTCACAGTGGACCCTTCCTTGCCCAGCACATAAACATTCCCCCATTACCTCTGAGGTATGAGAGGGGGAAAGAATTTCTTTTCTCACCCAAAGTGAGGCTCATGGCTAAGGCACCCATAACAAAAGACAAATTAACAAGAGCAAAGCATACAAATTGGTTTAGCATAAGTTTTATCTAATAGTGATGCCTTTGGAGTTGGCAAAACCCGTGTATTTCCATGCTGGGTTTGATGGAGAGTGAACAGTCATGGGGATGGATGATTAGACAAAGGGTGCATAATCTCATGGTAATGAACTTGGGATACTTAGCAAGAACTGTTTGTTCAGATTTTTCTTGGCATCTTCATAGATAAGGATATTTTTTTCTTCATACTAGGAAAAAGCATCTCTTGGATGAGGGTGTTATGACCTGCTGCAGGGGAGCAGGGTGAAGGAAACATGAGGGTAACCTTAATATTTCTGCCATTGTCTCAATGACCAAGGTGCTGTACTTTGGAGTAGCATGTCCTGAACCCCATCAGGTGCTTGTTTTGTTTTCCAAGCTAGAGTTTTACTTTTTTGAGGGCAAGAACTACGTGTATACATTTTTAACCCAGGAAAGAGAAAAAGAAAGAAGCCATATTATGTATATAGCATAAATTATAGGTAAATATGTTATTTGGAATATAGAGTATAAGCTAGGAGGCGTCTCACGTGTGTTCTCATTCCATTCTGACAAAATCTCACATCAAAGCGTAATTTTCAAAATGTTAAAAACATACCTCTTATACAAATATTGAGAGAGCACATGTCAAATTTTCTTTAGCTCATTATTAAGGAAACTAGCAGGATGGCAAAGCCAGTTGAAAAGACTTGGGAGAAAAAAAATAAAAAAGAAATAAAAGAGTTGGGAGAAACAAGAATTATAAGGGTAGCAGATAAGAGAGGGGGGAGAAAAGTATGCCAAGCAAGCATTGCTGAGTCCGTGCGAACTAGTTACTGTACTACATGGCCAAAAATTCATCACTTTGGTGGTGTCGAAGACCAAACACAACAAATTTAGTTTGATGATCTTATTTGGCTTTTATTTGCAATTCTAGAATTAGATGATGCCTAGATAAATGTTTTCCTGAGCCAAGCAGATGAATTTGGTTTTATAGACAGAAAAGGGCTGAGCAAAGAAGAAATAGAGAACAAAAAGCAGATTGGTCCCATTTCAAAGTTATTTTTCTCATAAAGGTTAAAGCAGAGAGGACTTTCTTATTATGAGTGCTAAACCGGACTGTTTGGGGAGCTGGCTATTATCTCTTTCTCTCTCTCTGTCTCAATTTCTTAGAAGGTCAGATAAATAACTTAACTTCAACTTGGTGGGTAGAACTTCAGCGTAAGTAACTCCATTCTGGTCGGTTGGGCCTAGTGAAGCTCAGTCTACACTAATGGCATCTGACAAATTGTATGTAATGCGGCTATAGTCTCCACTGAACAGAGATATACATTATCATATTATATCAGGTTTACAGAATTGTAAAATATCTGAAACCTAATAAATCATGCTAAAGAACATTTCTCTAAATAGTCAGATGATGTGTAGGTGAGCTTCTTAGATAATGTTATCAGCATGGCATTAAAAGATCACCCTATCTTCTCTCTGCCTTATTTTCTTTTTTGGAAGTTTTTCTCAACAGGAGATGTCATTTATCCCCTTTTTACAGATGTGAAGACTGAGGTTCAGAGTAGTGAAGCCCTTTGCCTGTGACTACTAATGAGTAGAAGAACCATATATCAATGCTAAGGTTGTCTGATTCTAAAGACGACCTTTCCTCTACTATACCATAATATACAGTCAGGCACATAAAAGGTATTCAATAAATATTCTGAACTGAGTAGCATCCAAAGACTTAGTTTATAGACTATGAGTCCAAATCACCTAGAATAGTTACTACCTATCCCTACAGTGCTTAAAGTACTCATTAGCAAAGCTTATGTACAGAGAAAAAAGAGATTACCAGTATTTGAACAATAGTCCTTCGATTCTAAGCCAGAGCCTACATTTTAGAGAAGCAAGCAACAATCTTGACTGTCTCTCTACTGCAAGCAGGATCGTCTCAGAAGCTCGAAGATGCTCCATCTTAACTCTGTATTATTAATTCTGTCTCGGATAATCATTAAACAAGTATTTTTGCTTCCCTACTAGATATTGGGAACCCTAGTTCCACCAATATCACCATTCATTACATACTTTAAGACATGTACAAATAATTATTTTATTATATCTTGAGAGTCCTAAGATATTAACTTCAGATGATCAGAGACAAACTAGGGATAGGTATTGAAGTCACATGTTAAAGACTGAGCATTTTCCTGGTAGTTAGGAGATCATGTGACTTCCTAATTCTAATAATTCCTGCCCATTAAGGAATTATCAAAGGTGACATCTGTAATTTATTTTTGAGACAGCATCTCACTTTGTCACTTCCCATAGAGTGTGATGGCATCATAGCTCACAGCAACCTCAAACTCTTGAGCTCAAGCGATGTACTTGCCTCAGCCTCCCAGAGTAGCTGGGACCACAGGCTCCCACCACAACGCCCACCTATTTTTAGAAATGGGGCCTTGCTCTTGCTGAGGCTGATCTCAAACTCCTGAGTTCAGGAGAGCCACCCACCTTGGCCTCCCAGACTGCTAGGATTAGAGGCATGAGGCTCTGCACCCAGCCTGCCATTCAGTAACTTGACAATGGAAGAAAAACTATGTAATTTTTCCCCAAGATGTGTAAAACAACACTACAGTGTATTTACATTTGCAAACAGCCAAAGGACATTTTAGTAAGCCACGCCACCTTTCCTTTTTATATAACTTCAGTAAATCCATTCTTTTCATAAAAACAGTATCTAATTCCCAGCTGATTTGTATAGTTGTAGTACTGCTTCTGGACAGCAGAGGTCACTAATAACAGATGCACTAGATTAGCAAATTTTAATAAATTCTAAACAGCTGCAAGAGGAAGAAGTTTTACTTAAATTTTGTGCTCTGTGGTAATTCTACAAAATAACTAATAATGGCATCCATCCTTTGAGACCCGCCATACTTATACGGGGGAAAGAAGTTTCTCAGAAAGTTAGCATTTATTGGTATTCCATTTGTATTTTACAGAAAACAAACAAAATAACTTTAGAAAATTGGTATACTAAGAAAGAGTCAACCAGTTATCTGGTTAACAATCCATAAGTATCCATCAGATAATTCCCTCAAAAATCTTGGGAGGAAATATTAGGTCACCCTGAAAAATATTAATAGTCACCCATTAGCTTGATAATGCAACATAGAAAGGACCAGTATTGAGGTGCCCCACCTTCGGTTTGACCCATTGCTGGTAACAAAACATTCAAAGAAGAAAAACTCAAGTGAAGGGCATTCATTTCAAGTAGCTCTTACCATGTGAAGATTGAAATATGGGTGTCTAGGCCCTAGGTCAGTTGCTCTCAAGATTTTTGAAGCCTTGGTTCTGTATCAGAATCGCCTAGAAGTCACATTAAAACTCAGATTTCAGGTTCTACTTCTAGAGTTTCTCATTCAGGAAGGCTGGAGTCAAGTGTAAAATTTTGCAGTTGTAACTGGTTCTCAAGGGATGCTGCTACCATTGGCCCAGGGGCCGCACTTTGTGAATCATGGCTCTCCACCAGAGCCTGAATGCTACAATTCATGGTGTAGCTCCCAGATGCTACACCATGGTCAGGTATACAGAATAAAGCCTCCCCCCCGAGCTCAGCAAGCCACGTCCCAGGTGGCTAGGACTCAAACGAAAATGTTGCTATTCTGTTCATATTTTAATCATGTCCTGTGTCATCCCATCATTTTTCTTCTGTTCTTATCTCAATGTTATTAAATGTTTTACTGATTATGCTACCACTTTCTATCAGCCTATCCAGCACCTCACTGTTTGTGTTGAATTCTAAAGAGCTTGAAAAGGTAAGAGTTAACTCTTTTACAGTAACGGAGAAAAAAGAAATCATAAAGAGACAAAGTACCCAAAGCAAGGATCAAATGAGAAGGGTTTTGACAAGAACAGCCAGAAAATGCCTCACCCACAGCAGCCTGGTCTTTCTAAATGAAGAATTGAGTCCCCCATCCCTTTGGGCTGTCGTTTTGCCTAATTACTAGCAGACAGGCCAGATCTTGAGTGGGCATTCAATAGGAAGTTATAATACAATATAAACTTCCATGCTAATAGAGAGAACTATTGGCAGTAAAAATACAGAGAGTGAATAGAATGCAAAAGCCCCAGCAATTTATCACTGACTCACGAATTCATCTCCCAATCTCCCAGAAATATATAGTCATGCCTTTATGGTTACAGTCCTTGGGTCAGATAGAGCCAGGTGAATAGCCCGGGTATAACAAAAGGATTCTTTAGTGCCCTCATGAACAATTTCACCTCATTTCTCAGGGCTGCGAGTGAATGAAAATAAGAAATTACAAGGGAAATCACATGGCAGTCTTCACTCCGGGCTGGGTTACAATGAAGGCTATAATAATACGTAATAAATATGCAGCCAACCATGCCTATTAAAGAAGATGCTCCTTCTGCCGGCGCATGGTACACATCCATCAGTGTGCGCACAATAGGCCAACTGCTCCCCAATCCAGGAGCAACGTCACTGGCCAGTAATTACAGGCAGGAGATTTCCTGTGCACAAAAAAAAAAAAAAAAAAAAAAAAAA
>NW_003852402.1:22938833-22998972 GCF_000181295.1 Otolemur garnettii
AAAAAAAAAAAAAAAAAAAAAAAAAGAGGGAAGTAAAAGTGCCTTTAAACAATACAGACCGGATACACTTGCTTTGTATGCAAAAATGTCCTGTTTTAACACTGTCCCTCTTCACTCTTGAGATGAATATTTATTAAAAGGCAAAAAAGCTCCCGGAACAACTACTTCATTTCAGACCCAGGTTGCAGTCACAAAGGTCAGGTTTCAAGGGCCAAGACTTCAGAATGAGGTTAGGCTCTCCAGGGCTCTGCCGGCAGAGAGGCCAGAGCAAGACAGGCTTCTGACGGTAACATCAACAGAGAGTGTTTTAAAAAATAATATTTTATTAATTCAGTCCACATACAGCCTTCTTCAGGCAGAGAGAATTTGCATTTTAACTAATTCACTTTGTGGTAAGGATCAGAAATGAAGGAGGGTGCCTCTCTCAGAAATTAAAAAGCCTGGAGAGATTCCTGTCCACTGGATTTTGGGGTGGTGCCGCATGCCATCCCCGTAATCGTATGCTGTCAGCAGCTTGCCACAAAGCACCGAGCATATGGCATCCTCCAAGGATTCGCTCCCCCCCCCCTTTTTAAAACCGTGTGAATCAGCTGGCCACTCTAGCTTCTCTGTAGGATAATTCAAACAGCTGATCCCAACCAACTTGAGGTGGGAAAAGGTCTTTGTCTTACTTTCTAACCCACTGGCTTGGATAAGGTTGCAGCATTTTGTCAGTGGCTCTTTTCATGACACACAACTCATTGGCATGACTACCCTGGAAATGAAGAATGGAACGATGAATGTATTCTGTCCGCAGAGCATCCCAGAACCAAACAGGTGAAGTTATATTTTTATATAACCGAAAATTAACTTTTATTGCGTGGCAGCTTCAACGCAAAGAAATTGCCAATTTACTTTGATTTCACTAACACAGAGAAACATTGAAAACGCCATGAACTCAGAACCAGCTCTACTTAGAGCAAGATGGGAAACTCCGAGACTTTTAAGTAGTTTTAATCTTAGTTGAAATCTTGTAATCCAATTTATAGAATAATATTTTCTTTCCATCTATTTTTCTGTTTTGTTTTGATCAGAAGAGGATAGTGTCTGCTGTAATTTTGCCGTGGCAGTCTAGACACTTAACATAGAGCAAGGGCATGAATATCAGACTTCTCTGAGTTCTTATCTTTCATGGTTCACAGATCTCATCTCTTCTGTGATCATCAGGGTAGCTCCCAAATTGAATCTGTTTTTTTCTCTCCCTTCTCCCTCTGCAGCCAACTATTTCATTCTGGACCCAGAGATTAATGAAATCATGGCTCGATGAAAAAGAACCTAGTGAACCAGAGAATGGTAAATGAGTAAATAAATTTCAAAGAAAAAACATAAAGAGAGAAAAATTTCCCTGAGAAGAAAGGTGAATACAAATATAGACCTGGCGCTGAAGCTTGAGCATCATATACGTTGACGGATAATGAGAAAAAAAAACAGAAACAAAATGTCCAAAGAGATTTAATCCTAAAGGGAATCTTTCAGACAGAAGAGATGTTTTCACAGCATTTTATTGACACAATTTTCAAGCTTCATGTTTAATTGCAATTAAATGCTAACACAGATTCGAGGTCAGACTTAACTCAAACCTGAGTTGAATTAGGCATTGGAAAGATAATCCAATCCAGACATCGATACCCCTCTCTTTCTGAACAACTGGCTATCGTTTTATTCAAATGTCTCAATCAAATAAAAAATAAATGATGTAATACAGAGTGACACTGAAGAGAAAACCATGACATTCTTTGTTAATTATCCAGCTGCCTCAAAAAGACACACATTGGCCAACTGTGCTCCTGATTCCAAAGGCTCCCCCAGATCTCCTAGTGACAACTGTCAGGAGGCCCAGTTTACCAACACAATTTCTCATGGTTTATATGGCTTGCCCAAGTAGCTAGCCACTCTCGTTCAATTAAAGGGAAAACAAATAAACAAACAAACAAAAAAAACCCTGGGGTCTTCCATGTCCTTTCTGTTCTTGTTTATCCTGTGCCTTGAATATCCCTGCACCCCCATCCTGCAGCCATTCTCAAAAAAGCAAGAGAGGCCTCAGCTCCAGCTGAGAAGTGCAGACAAAGTTTTAAAAGAAAAGATGACAAGGCAGCAGAGAAAAATCGTAATGACGAAATAGAAAGGAAGGTAAAAAGCAAAGGAGAAAAAAGAACGTTAAAAAACCAAAAAGGTCTAGGGATGTAAGACAGTGCTAACCTACAAACAATTAGGAAAGAAGGGATTACTAGAGCCAGGATAAATCACTGAAGTTTCCTGAATTTAAGAACAAAGTAAGGCAGCAAGTTGCCATTACTAAGACTATTCTAGGCTCTGGAGGGATCAACACCAAGGTCTTTGAACCCATCTCTTGGAGCAGGTAGCCTGGGCTGAGAGATTCCAACCTGAACAGTAGCCACAGAACTAAACCCAATGCCTGGAGGCCTCCATTAATGTGCTGTTGTGCACAGTTCATGGGAGGGTGGTGCAGTAGACAGCTCAGATATTTTGTGGTGCTCTATGTGCAATATTTATAAAAAGAGACAGCATTAAATGTGAAAACAGAATTTTTTTTTAAAGCTGAACAAATGCAAAGTATCACTACCACAATATTTAACAAGCATGTGACTGTTATTTTCCTTAGTTTGATTTATTATATGTAATCAATAACTGAAAGCAGCTGTCACCAAATAATCTGTCTCCAAATAAAAGCATAAGTTTTATAAAAAAAAAAAAACAACTTAAAATCCACCTCTTCCCACCTACTTTCCCCTAGCACTACCCTGCTTCTCCTTCAATGGTCTTTGGTTGTTCCAGGGGTGAAGAGGGAAGTCAAAGGCTCTCAGCCTGACCGCTGCCTTCTCCTCCAGCTGCATTTCCTGACCACTCTCTGGACATTTGCCACCTTGCCCTCTTGTTTCTCATACTCAGTAGGCTCTTTCTGCTAGCCAGTCTTCTGGGCATGCAGTCGCTACATCATGGAACAGTCTTGGCCAAACTAATGCATAGTCTTCCCTACAGAACAACTTTCTTGGAGAAACCTTCCCTGATAGATCTAGTCCTGCTGGTATAGGCTCTCAATGCCCCATGTACCTCTCTCCCTCCATCAGGTATGGCAATTCTGTTCTTGGTTCTTGGTATGTTCTTGGCCAAAGAAAAAGTCAAGATAGGTTTAAAGAGAAAGAACAATATACATGTGCCACAGATGATGATTGGGTTCCCTGTCATAACAAAAAGGCCTTGGTTATGGTCTGGGGTCTTGTTTTATAGTGTTTGGATTGGACCCTCCTTATGGTTCAGACATCATTATGGAACCACTTTGACGGACAGTTGGGCATTATATGACCTCGGTCTTACTATACATTCGGACCTTCCAGGAGCCTCTCTGAAGCCCACTGGGGGTTGTACCACAATGTAGATTTAAGGTAATGACATGATAATTAACCTTAAGATTGTTCTGGGTCACCTTCTAGAAAGACCTAAAGACCCTTAAGCTCATGAGAGTCACTGTGTTGATTTTGCTCACTATGTGTCCCAATGCTGGGGATAGTAATACACACAGCAGTTGATCAGTAGAGAATCATTGAATGAATGGATAAGTGAAAGGAATAGATCCATCTTCAGGTAATTAGCCATCATAGTTTACCTCAAGCAAACAAACAAAACCACCAAATTTTTGAATCCTTGTCTTCACTAAATATCAATTTATTGATTAATTTATTCAATAAGTATTTATAGCGCTTCCTGCTAAGTGGACTAGATACGAAAATAAACAACTTACAGTTTTTATGGCACCACTTTTCTTATTTTAAGAATAAGGTCATTTTTTCTATTAAAAATTTTTGAATGTCTAGGTCTTTTCACTAAAAAAAGATCTGTATCAAGAATTAAATGCATACATAGTAGCAATCATGGAAAAAAAAAAGGCATAATTACTTCCCTGACAGTACTCATGCTCTAGGTCCTGTAAAGTGTCAGAGAGTAAATATTTCCAGTTTGTAGGCCAGATAGCTCTGTTGCAATTACTCTATTGTGTAGTCTAAAAGATGCCAGGGGCAATATGTAAATGGTGAACACAGTTGTATTACAATAAAACTTTATTTACAAAAACTGGCAGATGGTTGGTTTTGGTTGTAACTGGTTGCTGGTTGGCTGTGGTTTGCCACCTCCAGCTCTAGGAGAAATTACAAGACATAGGTGTACATATTCTGATTCAGCAGCCATGTGTTGAGTCCCTAGCCATGCACTGGGCTAGGATTTGGGGGCACATAAAATAAAGAAGACTAGATCTGCCTGAGGGCCAGCTCACTAGGGAAGACACTTACATGCCCATTAATTATTATAAAACAAGTTGAAAAGGATGTAAAATAAAAAGCTCTGTAATGTAGTAAAAACAAACTATTCTGAAAGCACAAAGGCAGCAGAGATGCAGGTATTTGGATTCTTTAAAGATTCGTCACTGGAAAGTGGTACATGGACAGCCATGCTTTGGAAAGAGAATCTGAGCCCCAGAGGGTTGGGTGGATGCAAAGGAAGGAGGCAGAGGGAGGGGACGGTGTAAGAGCTGGTGAGTGCAGCCTGGGTAGAGGATCGGAATTAGTGTGGCAGCTGTTGAAATGGGGAGGAGAGGACAGATTCCAGGGACACTGCAGAGGTTCCATCTGTGAGACTGATCTGCTAATTGGTTTATACTGTTGTGATACGGCAGAGCTGTCTTTTAGCTTACAGACAGAGATAAAGCCTCAAATGTGTGCTCAGAATGTGAGCTCAGGGTTATTTATCCACCAGTGGTGACAGCAGAGGCCCCGAGTCAACAAAACTCCATTCTAGCAAGATGTCCTATGACCTGCGTGCATTAATAGATAAAACATCCCAGTTAGGGACACTGTGAACAGGTGAAAAACATACTTTGCACTTCACCTCTTAGGCCACCCAGCCTATTAGGGGAGCGTCATTGGTGGCTAATGGCCCTTCCATGCAGCTTCCATCTAACCTCTGAGTCTAAGAGAGACCAACTCCTGGTCATTGACTTTCAAAGCCAGATCTCTTCTGGGAAGACCGGGTTTTAAATCACTAATCAGGTTTGCAACACTCCTTTTGCCAAGGGCTGGAGAGTTATTCTGGGGATAGGGACTTGAGAGGCCTGAGGAAGAACCCCAAAATGTACCCTCCTTCAAACAGTGAGTCAACGCTCTGCTCTGCGTTCATTTCCTCTAGCATTCTCCTTGGAAGCGCTAATGAGCAATGAAAGTGTGGAAGGAAGGAAGGAAGGAAGGAAGGCAGGCTGGCCCGGGGGGAGGTGGAGACCCACGCTGGGCTGACACAAACCATCCCCTGACTCATTCGGATCTCCAGACCATCTTTCATGTCTCAATTATTTTCTAACACTCTGAGGGAACTTTGACTAAGCCTCCCGCATCTCAGAGCCCACTGCTGACTCCCTGGGGGACTTTTCTGCTCCAAGTGTAAGAGTTACTGAGAGAGGGGCTGGGTCTGGCAAATCTAGTTCTAATTCCAGCTCTGCTGAGTAACTCACAGTGGGTTATTTTCTCTTTTGAAATTTCCGTTTCAGAGGGGCAGTGCCATTCATCACGGAACCACTATTTTATCGGCAGAAAATCTCTGATGAACGTTAAGGAGAACACACACAAACCAGAGGAGTCCGATTTTCTGTAGTTGTAAACAAAGTGGGCGGGTGCATGAAGGCGGGAGCCACAGGTTCAAATCCCACCTCCCACCCCAGCTAGCGGTCCAGCATGGAGCAGTCACCCTCATCTCTACAAGGGTTTGACTGTCGCTGTAAGACAGAGAGGGCACGTGGAAGTGTGGGAATGGGCTTTGGAAACAATAAAAACTATTCCAGGTTCTTGTGAGGGGAGGCATGGTTAAAAAAAAAAAAAGAACATGGAATTTGGGGTGAGATTCCAATTATCCGTGCTTCACACTTCAGGTGAAACACGTGACGTCTTAGAATCCTCATCTCTTGTTCTGCATAATAGAGAAAATGAAACCTCCCGGGACTGCTGGAAGGATGCGGTGACAGGAGGCGTGTGCAGGGGTTTGTAAACAGTGGGTGCTCGACAGATTGGAGTTGCTGTTGTGCCCGTAATGGTATCTGATAAATCACCAGCCAAGTTCGATTGTGTCTGCGTTTTGAGGAAGGTAGGGAAAGGAGACAGAGTCCACAGCACGAGGCGCTGGGGAGATTATAAAGATCATATTTCTCTATGCCAGCAAATTAATTCTTCATGAAGAGCTCCTGAGGAGAGGAATCAAGTAAAGCAGAGAGGCCAACCGTAGCACTTTTCAAAGAGAAAGCCATTTTCCTCAGATCAAGTCTGAACTTTGCCAAGTGTGGTTCATCGAATAGTTGAGCCTCGAAGAGACTCTGGTCCCAGGGTAAGATTAAAATTTGTCTCCAAAAAAAGAAAAATAAAATCAACTTTTTTTTTTTTTCTGTCAACAACATAAGCACTCTGAAGCCACAGGAATACCAACTGCTTCTGTACAACATTCTTCAGAGAATTGGACTAAACCAGGGGCAGAAGAAAGAATGCAGTTGTTGATGTGAGACTGACCTTCATCCCGGTCCACCGAGATCCACTGTTCCTCCTCGCTGAGCCCCTTCCTCTCAACTCTAAGGTGAAAACTCCTCTGCATTTCTCGTGGTTTGCATTGAGGGTCAGCAGGTAAGCAAAAGGCTTGAGAAAGTGCTCATTCAATTCTTGGTCAAAAGAAAGTCCCCTCTATGGTTTAGCTTATAAGGGTACAAGTGATTCTTTCTAAAAGTAGAATATAAACGTCTTAACACAATAACTAAGAAAATGACATGAAGGCTATGTTAACCAGTTTGATGAAAATATTTCAAATATTCAAAATATTTCACTGATGCAATATGAAAAAAAAAAAAAAAGTAAGAAAGAAAGAAAGAAAGTCCCCAAAGACTGGGTGGTATGATGACTAGGGACCCAAAGAAATTCTCTACGTGACTCTAAATAATGAGCATTATTAGTGGTTCAGTGGATTAACAATTTAGAAATAAATGCAAATTTGCAAAGGCCACAGATATGAAACAATTTTATAGCTCATCTTTCATTTGTTTTTTCTTTCTTTTTCAGACCTCAAATGCACAAAGTTTGATTAATTGTCCTCATCTCACTTCATCTCTGCACTAAAGAATTTGGTGTATAATCCTGCATTACACCTTCCACAGGTGTGTGGCTGTGTGTGCAGAGAGAGAGAGAGAGAGAGGGAGAGGGAGAGGGAGAGGGAGAGAGAGAGGAGCATTAACCTTTTCAGTTGCGTTTGCCTTGGTCTTTTTATCAGCCCCCTTTAGTGACAGACACATCGCAGGGCTGACTCAGGGCCTGGCATTCCACACACACCCCTGCAGTGAATATTCTCCCAAGGACCCGAACCCATTTGTCAGGGGCCTGTTCTCAGGGGTTGGGTTTCATAGGTGCCTCTTTGTGTCACACACAGCCATAATCCCCCGCAGAATGGCTGCCCTGACCATGTTTCACTCCGCAGCACATGAAGACTGCCTGAGCCCTGCACCATTGCCCAGTGGATGGGATTTAACTTCCTAATTTTTGCCCATCTGTTGCATGTGAAGTGATGTCTCCTTGTTGCTTTAATTTGTATTTTTCTGATTATTAGTGAGGTTGTCCCAAGCCTCTGCCCCTATCCCCAGGCAACCTGATTCTAGAAACTGGCTGATTGGGCCATGAAGGCTCAGGTCTTGGCTTCAAGTCAAAACAGCTCTGAAACGCCATTCTAACAATCCTCTCCAGAGAGGACTGGCCAAGGCTTCTGCTAGAATACAACTTCATCACAGGTCTCTTCCCCACTCCACCCCTAGTCCCATTTCCCTCATCTACAGGTGCTGCCTTGTGAAATGACAGCATGCAGATTCTGCCTCAGACTCCGTTTCCTAGGAAATTAGACCTAAGAGAGTCGGTCCTGGGAGTCATCCTAGGAAGCTGACTCCAAAATGGCATTTTGGAGAATGATCACCCAAGTGCCAGCCTGGCAGGGACAACACCATCACTTGTAGCAGGTAGAGTACAGATATTCCCTGGCACGCTGCAATGGTGCAATTTTTCAGACTTTCATTGGTGGTAAAACATGATGGGACAGTAATGAAAGAAAATTCACTGGCATGTGCAGTATCTAAGGAGCTGTGAGGTGTGGGGCAAAAGATTATTAGAGAAACTATGAGCAGCTCTTCCTTGGTGCTATCAATGCGATGCAGAAAGAGAAGGAAGGGCTGAAGGTGGTTTATCTCCAATTTAAGATGAATCATGAAATCCAGGGGGGCTCCTTGGCACACAGGAGGACACTTATCTCTGAAGCTGGAGGGCAAAAAGCAAAGTAAAACAAAACAACAACAACTGAGGATCAGACCAGGACTTCATTATAAGACTATGAAAGTTCCAGGGAAGGTTATATTCTCAACTCCAGCAAGTCTGCTATGCTAAGGTCAGGGACCTACAATTGGGAGGATTGGGACCTAAAACCTAGAAGAGGGACATTGGATCAGTGCCTCTAAAAACCTTGAGTTCTCAGATTACCCTGAACCCTTTGAGCCTGCAAGAGTGCCCAGAAGTGGTGTCTCTGATAGAGCAGATCAATATAGTTTCAGATGCATTCTTTTCCAATCCTATCCAGAAGAAAGATCTGAAAAAGTTTGGATTCCTATAGGACCAAAAAGCAGTGTCCATTTATGATCTCAGCTCAGGGCTGATCTGCTGTATCAATGACAGTACATTAGTTGGACATGATGAGCAAGATGGAGCAAGCTGACTGGAGGAGTTAGTAACTCTACAGGGCCCTTGAATCCTTACAGGGTGAAGACTTAAGGGGCTCAGTGGCCTGGGACATACCAGGACTTCCCCCTCCAAAATAAAGAGAAAATTAAGGTATCTTATCCCCCCAACTCAAAGAAGGACCAAAATATCTCATAGCTCTGACAATTAAGTTCATGAACTCATCCAAGAAAAAGAGGCCCATACATCATTGCTGAATATCACTACCGTCCCCTTTGAAGTACTCCCCCTTGGGAAGCTATGCACCAGGGCCAGGGACTGACAGCCCTATCACATCCCACTGCACCAGAGCTACAGTGGCAGAGCTATGGAAAGGGCCTGGGAAGGCATGGCTGAGAAAACAGACTAGAATGGCATCCGGCAGGGACCTGGGCTATTCTCCAAGACTTAGGATACATCCCTGGTAAACAGAATAATGACACCCTGTCCTGGTGTAAGCTCCTCCCCCAGCAATGCAAGATGTCCACATCCTAATTTCTATAACCACAAATACTTTGTCTTACATGGCAAAGGGAACTTGGAGAAGAGATGACTCTGCCTTGTCCAGGTGGGCTCAATGTAATCACAAAGGTCCTTGTAAGTGAATGAGGGTGAGGCAGGAGGGGGAGAAAAAGAGATGAGAGGACAGAGCAGAGATGAGTCAGAGAGAGACTGAAAGGTGCTATGCTGCTGGCTTTGAAGACCGAGGAAGGGGCCAGGAGCCAAGGCATGCAGGTGGCCTCTAGATGCTGCAAGGTCAAAGACATACATCTTCCACTGTGCCTTCAAGAGGAACAAAGCCCTGCTGACATCTTGATTTTGTCCTGGTGAGACTCATTCCAAACTCATCTGCAGAACTGCAATGTAACACACGTGTTGTTTTAAGCCACTAAGTTTGTGGGGCTCTCTTATAGCAATAATAGGAAAGCAGCAGGACGCTCTAAACCAATGACTATCAAATGGTTCTGTAGCTTTGATGAGTAGAATATATAGGTCCAGGGACCAAGCAATGGAAAGGGGAGATAAAGATATGATGATATCATAGGATGAGATAAAGATATGAGCCCCACATTTTAGCCCACCTTTGTAGACTCAACACCTGTCAGAGAAGATGAGTCACATTAACCATAGTAAGAGGTAAACCGTCAGTTATCTAATTACTCTGAGATTCTGTTTCCTCACCACTACATGGAGATAATATAGACATCTCACTGTTGTTGTGAGACCTGAGCTATTTATAAACAGAGCCTGGCAGAACTTTCACCTCCATGGAAACCTCACCTGCCCATCATTAGCTGAGCCTAATTCCTTTTCCTCCTACATTTATTTCAAATCCATTCTCAGGACTACTGCTTGAACAAAAGTTCAAGCCCTCATCATCTCATGCCTAGAGGAATGTGAGAGTCTCCTAGCTGGCCTCCCTACTTGCAATCTTCCCTATTTCTCATCAGCACAGCACACCCTACTCCTCTTCAGCACAGCCAGAATTCACTTTTCCAAAAATTCTTCTCCAAGATACCCACCATTTATGTTTTTCAAACCTTTCTCCCCTAATGAAAAGCCTCCCATGGGTCCCATTGCTCTTAGGATAAAGTTTAAAATCCTCAGCACTGAATCCAAGGAGTTTCATGATTTTGCCCAATCTGCCTTTCTAGATTTTCCTGGAATTATGCAGAAGGAAGGGCTTTTCTTTTAGGGTGCAGAATAGCCTGAGGGAGGGAGATATTCCAGGGAAAGGTGGTTATTATCTATGTTTTCTCTTTCATCAGCTTATGGCCTGGAATAAACTGAGAACTTTCTTCAAGACCTAGGAGAACTCCATTTTTGAAAATGTGTTTTTAATATGTATATTAAACAAAAATAATCACACACACACACACACATATATATATATGTATTTTAATTTTCTTTAAAGATAGAGTCTTGGCAGGAGCACAGTGGCACAATCATAGCTCCCTGCAGCCTCAAACTCCTGGGCCCACGCAATGCTCTTGCCTCAGCCTTCCAAGTGGCTGGGACTACAGGCATGCACCCCCACCTCGCCCAGCCAATTCAATTTTTTTCTTTTTGTAAGGAAGGTGGTAGTGCACTACTCTCAGGTGTCCCAGAATAGTAATTAGTAGATAGTAAACCTTTCTTCTGCACGAGAGAATGTGTCCATGCCCTTGCAAACTATGTCGCTGTCAGCGACACACACCATCACAGACAAAGGGGCAGCTGCAACCAATTCAGGATCTGAGAATCTGCTTCTAGTGAGCTTTCCATCCTTGCTGACTAAATGGGGAACCTTATTTCATTGCTGTGTACACATCTGTGTGTGTGTGTGTAAGCCTGCAGGTATATGTGTGCGTACCCATGTGCGCATGCATATATTTGTGTGTGCCTGTGTGTGTGTGCATTCGTGTGTGCACACAGCTATTCACAAGGCTCCTTAACCGGGTCACTCTTGGCATTCCGAAAGGACAGTTCTTAGACGTGTGAAAATCCCAACTGTCTTACAGGATGCTTAGCATGCCTAGTATCCAGATGCGATAGTCAGTGTGTAACGCAGTGACAGCCGACCTCACATTTCCAAATACCTGCTCGGGTGGCAGCACCAGCCTCTGCTGGGAGTACCTGCTTGATGGAAGGTTCCCTGAGGGTGAGAACTCTACATTTACATGGCATCCCGAGCACCTCGCATGAGGCTCTGTAGGAAGGAGACACTTAATAAATATTTATGGATGTGCAAAGGAATCGCTGAATTAAACCCTCATATTCATGATTCTCTGCCATCAGAAATTATGAATGTGCTCTTTTCTCTCTTTGGAGCAATCTTCCTCCATCTTCACAAGTCTAGGAAATTTCAACCCATCCAAAGCATTCTCTACTGAACCTTCTTCTCTGACTTTCCAACACAGTTAACCCTCACGTGTGTCCTCTTCACCATGTACATATCTCCCTCATGGCATCTGTGACAGTGAATTGAATGTGCCTTTAAACCTCCGATCCCATAAGATTGTGAATACCATGGTGGATGTGGGTGACAAATTATTTATCCAAGTATTCCCTTGAGTCTTAGCATCAAACCTGGCACATAATAAGTTGTTGAAATTTGTTGAATGAATAAGGGAATGAAAAATGAAGGAGAGATCATTTCAAGTCTATGCGGAATGGTTTCAAAACCCAGGGGAAGAATCTGTGGAAAACAGATAGTGAGGGATTTTCTACGAGCAAGAGCGAGGGGCTGAGACAAGAGCTGGATTTCTGGGGGTGCCATTGAGATCAAGGAGGCACAGCAGCCTAGGAGAGGAATGCCCAAGGACGGGGGTGACAGCATGAGCCCAAGTGGTCCATCCTGGAAAGCTAAGACGCAGGAAAGAACCACAGATCCCAGCAAATCTCAAGAAGCTCTTGGCCAGGAGCTATGTCTCAGCAGTATACACCCTAAAAGATAGACCCGCCTTTGAAATCAGGCTGTCAGGCCTCAAATCTCAACGTTGCTACCTACTACTGGGTGACCTGGGGCTCCATGATTGCATCTTTTATGCCATAATTGCCTCATCTGTAAAATGGGGATAATAATAGTACATACCTTTAGGGCTAATGTCTGAGGTTTAAGTGAGATAATATGAGCTACGTGTTTAGAATGCTGTCTGGGACATCGTAAGCACACACTAGGATGAGTTGTATGAATGATGAGCTGACACTATCACTTAGAATCATCTAACAAGGACTCCCAGGACTTTTCACTCCCCAAGTGCTTATCGTTTTTGTTTACCCTGACCTACAGTTCCACAGAGGGCAGCAGTAAAATCTCTAAATGAAAGTCTCTATGAGTTTATTTGGGGGCATATTCATAAAGACAGGGTCTATCAATTCCAGCTACCAACTCTGTTTTGAGAGAGGAGAAGCCCCGATCAGCTAGCAGGTATTAGAACTTGAAAGAAGAAAGGGAAGTGAAATCATCAGGACGTGGAGCCCAAGGGCAAAGGGAACAAGGGACTTCCCAGGATGGACATGTGGCTCCAACACCTGATCTGCACGCGCTCAGCTCCCCCAAAATGTCTCAAGGTGACCTTGTCCCCTCTGCCTCCAGTGCTCCATCTCTGGCAGAGAACGACTCTTTAAATGTGTTATACCAGTAAGCATGAGGTCATTTTCATTATTTCCTTCCCCTTCGTCTTTCGTATCAAGTTTGCACCCAATGCTAGCCACTTTTTCTATTTTTAAACATTTTTCCATTTTATTATTGAAATATAAAATGTGTAAATGTATCTGTCCAGTTTACTGAACAATAATAAAACAAACACCATGGTATTCTCCCATCCAGGTTGAGAAGCACCATTGTATTATCCCATCCAGGTTGAGAAGCAGAACAGTAGTAGGGCTTCGAATGTCCTGTACAGGCTCTTCTTTGATCATTGTATCACTTCTTACTTCACTAGTTCCCTTGGATTCACCTGTACAGCTCTGATCCCACTGCTGTCACCAGATTATCATTACTCTGTGACAAGGTCAAAGCCATAGCTGCTTCATTTATTCATTCAAAATATCATTTGCACCTCTTCTGGGACGAGCAGCCTGTTGGACACCAAAGATGAAGTCCTGCCATCCAGGAGCTCAGAAGTGACGGGAGAAACCAGAAGTGGACAGGTTAGAACAACCAGGTCTGATGCCCATAACAGAGGAAGCACAGATGCTTTGCTGGATGGGGTAGGTCCCTAGCTCTGGCCATATAGCTCCGACCCTCAGTGCTGTTTTTGTCCCATTTTATCCCTGATCTGGGGGAACATAAGTCCCCTCAGCCTACTTTGATACCTTCCAGAATCTGGCACCACCTGTATCTGGCATTGGTCAGATACAGATTTGACTCTAAGGTCTACTGATTACAAGCTGTGTCATCCTAGAAAAACGACTTAGCCTCTCTGAGCTTCAGATCCCTCATCTGTAGATCAAGAATAATAACACTGATGGTTGGGATCAGTCCCATGACAAATGTGAAATAATAACACAAACGTGGCAAAAGATCTTCTTTCTTCCTGTCCAAACTGATCCACCCTTCAAGATTCAACAACCGCACCTTCCATGAAACTTCCAGTCACTATTTCTGTTCCCTTGATCCTTCTTGTTATCTCTGTGTCAGCACCACACACTGTGTGCTGTGATTACTTTACAAGAGTGAAATTGCGTTTCTCAACTCAGACCCTGAGCATTTTGAAGGTAGGATCCTGTCTCATATTTCCCTAGTGTCCTCCTAGGACCTCAAACTCTGCATGATGTCATTTAGAACATTCCTGCTCAGGATCCATTGCTGATGGAGCAGACTGTGCCCTGCTCAGTGTTAGAATTCAATTACAGAAACACCGTTTCAGGGGTACTCTACGCATTTCAGTGAGAAATTTGTTGGGAAATTAAAATGGTTGAAATGAAGGAAATACCAGCTATCCCCAAAGCCTACTGCATTGTTAAATTGACATCAACTAAAGAATCAGAAGTTCCAGATCGTGGCTTATTTTCCCCATCACTGACTGCATTTCCCCAGGCAGGTCTTTTAATGTGGCCATATGCCTCAGTCTTGCCATCTGCAAAATGAAGTCATTAACTGCTGCTTACCAATTCTGAAAGAATTAAGTGTTGATATAGTTTACGAATATGACTTGGTAATGCCATGATCTCCTAGAAATAGAGGCACCCAATGTACACAAGATCAGTCTTATTATGAAAGCTATAACCCAATTATAGCCCAAGAAGAAGGGGAAAGGAGAGAGGGAGGGGAGGGGATGGGGGAGGATGGGTGGAGGGAGAGTAATTAGTGGGACCACACCTATGGCACATCTTACAAGGGTACATGTGAAATTTACTAGATGTAGAATATAAATGTCTTAATACAATTACTAGGAAAATGCTATGATAGCTATGTTGACCAGTTTGATGAAAGCATTTCACATTGTATGTAAAGCCAGCACATTGTACCCCATGATTGCATTAATGTACACAGCTATGATTTAATTTTTAAAAAAGATATTCTTATAATTATTACTGTTTCTGCTTTACCCTAAATGAGCCACAAATATCACAGATATCCACCAACCCCATGGCCAAGGTGAATTTCCAAATCTGTTTGATTTAGTCAAAAGTGGGAGCAGGTTTGGGATTCTGTACACACCACGGAATTGAGGAGGGAGTAGGAGATGCCGGTAAAACAAAGAAACCTTCTCCATCTCCCAGAGAAAGCCTCGTTCTCCCAGCCCCAATTCCATCTCATGCTCCCAACAGTCAAGCTTTAAAATGAGGAAGACCAAATTACTCTGAACGCCAAGAAAATTATGATTCTTTTCTCATCATTCTCTTCTGACTGGACGATTAGCAGTTGGAAATCTAAAAAACAAAACCAATAAATCAGAGCCGGAAGGCTGATTTTTCATTTTTTTAAGTTGTTCTGCTTTCATCATCCAGGGGTTGCTTACATTTTAGCCAATTCACATTGATTATTACTGCAACCCCCAGCAACACACAAATAGTCAATATTAAAGATACATAAAGCACTACCATTCATTAACATACCATTTCTTAAAGAGAAGGTAAGAGAGAAGAAAGATAAAATTTAGGGCCAACAAAACCCAAGTCTGAAGGCCAGATCTCAGAATATAGATTATGGGCAAGTTACCTTCTCTGAGATTCAGATTTCTCATCTATAAAATGAAGAAAATAAAATTTACCCAGCAAGACTGATGTAAGGATTAAAGACTGATGTAAGAATTAGAGCAAAACATCCATCACAGTGTTTGCTCTGACTCATTACACTATACATTTTAAATACTGCTATGCTTGCTGGCAATTTACATTAAATTATCTTTAACACGGCTCTGCTTCAACTAGCCCTAACCCAATATGAATGACAGGGGGGAGAAAGGGAGGGCAGAAGTGATCAGAATATCCTGAGAAGGAGGGAAGGAATGTGGGAGGGAGGAAGGAAGAAGTGTCTGGAAAAAGCATATTCAACACTGCTTCGGATTGGGTTATTTGGGTTATTTGAGACATGGTTTCCAGTTTGTCTAAGGAAGTCACAGACCACCTTCCTGGTAGCTCAGATTTTCCTTTCAGGTGGATTGTGGGTTTTGTTATTTTTGTCACCATTGTTTTAATGAATGCCAGCATTGATCACTGTCACCCTGGAACCACTTCCGAGCAGACACACTTAACAACCAGCATTAGCTGTGGCTATGGATTTCTCGGCTGTGTCTGTGCTGCCGCGGAGTTAGGTTCAGGAAGGTGAGGAGTGCCTGACAGCATCCTTCTGGCATTTGAAGATTTCATTTGACAGCATTGACTGCAGTGAGCTGAAGGGCCACCAAACAACACTGATAAGAGTATCTCTCCTGGTTTTGAGAGGCAGTCTGATACCGTGAAAAGAGATGTGGGCTCAGAATTCACAACAGCCGGCCCCACCCTGGCTTCTACATTGGCTTTGCTCTGTGACCTTGGGTGTTTTTATTCAAGCTCTTTGGCACCGAGCAGCATCTGTAAAATTGGGGCAGTATCAATGTAATACAGCTTCGACTCGCAGTTCGCTGGCGTGGCGTTTCTATTACAATCTAGTGAGCACCAACAATTGAACGGAGCTCTCCTGGCGCAGAATACATTTTTTTGGCTGCCAAACTGAACAGAGAAAGCAGGACACAAACCCAGAGAAAAGATGGGGAAATAAACTCGTGGAATTACCATGCATCACAAAGAATTTCACAACTATAGTTTGAGCTGGACTAGTCTAATGATAATAATTAAGAGATGGAAGGATGCTGTGCCCAGCAGAATGGAAGGACAGAGTGATTGGCAGCTATCGCTCACCTCTATTTCAACACCCAAAGCTACAATTATAGTATTTTTGCTGGACAACATGGCTAGTGTCTGTGTATTTTCCTGTCTGAGTGGCTGAATTCAAGCTTTGACACATGGCTTTCGGCTCTACTGGGAGATACAACCCATGCTGTCAAGGAAAGTCACTTAAACAAGTAACCCTCAGTTTCTGGCTCTTATCAGCTGTAAGGAAGAGTGGCCCTGTGTCTGTTTCTAAATTCAGTGGCCTAAAACCCAGGAAAATACGGGGATACTTTATTGCCACAGAAACTACTTCCTTAAAAATGGAAGAGCAATTGTATGAAAAAGAAACCACTGTTGTAGTAGGTGAGGATGCACTTGCAGAAGTAACATGGGTAACAGAGTGTGCTGGAGGCAGAAGTCACATACACAGACCCACAGGTGGATAAGAATCCCATCACCGTCTCCCCAAGGCAGTCAAGCCACCTTCCCCCCAATGCAAGCAAGGTGCGATGAGATGAGAAGATTAGACTTGACACCAGGGTGTAAGACACAGTATGACTCCTAGCATTGGGAAAATAGCCCGGGTGAGTGCTAATCATAGTCGACACAAGTGCAGATACTACAGGTGGGCACTTAGAAACTTTCATAGCAACTTGATACAGTAATTTTATGTCTGTCCAATCTAGTACTAAAATAAACAAACCAAGCTTGTTTTTTATGTTGTTTTTAAATTTCATTTTTCTAGTGTTTCATCTTTATGCTTTATAAAACTATTGGTTCATGCTAGATTTAGAAACCAAATTGTTAAAAAATGACCCAGCCTGTTGATCAGCAACGGTCCAGTTCACAACCCACATAATCTCTTAAAGTTAAAAAGGCTTTGCAAACACACCTGTATCCAGGCTGTGTGTGACCTCAAGTCTCCTCAGTATCTCTTAAGCACCAAATGGCACAGGGATAAGAAAGGAAGCAGATACAGTGTCTGAGGATGCAGAGAAAACAATATAACCAGGACCTCTGGGTGGCCAAGCAGGAGGTGTAGACTCCAGGGATATATCAGTCTGGGTTTAATTAGGAAAGAGAAAGTGCCTGGGAATTTAAGTAGAGGCAGTTTGCTATAAAAAGTTCTCATACTATGATAGGGGAGTTAAGGTAAAGATTTACTCTAAAGGGTAAAGGCAAAGTACCCACAGCTGGGCACTGTCCCCGATTAGAGAAAATGGGTGGCTGGGACGTTTGTTGGGTTCCTGGGGCCACAAGTGGCCTACAGTCAGGGAGCAAGCAGGAACCAACTCTCCTGGGAGCAGGTGAGTTGATGCTGGGGGTGACACACAGAGGTAGGTGGGACACCTCAGTGCGCAGAACCTCAAGTGCATAGGGAGGGCCACCACAAGTAGTCATCAGGCCCAGGCTGGGGCTGCAAGGTGACCTGCATATTCTGGGGACATAGCTGGGACACAGCTCAACTGTATATCCACCCATCCCCCATTCCTACTCCCACGGCCTACCTCCGCTCCCCACCCCAAGGGACCTAGCGCCAGCAGCGGAAGGGAAAAGCCGCGCAGCAGAACCAGGAAGAAACGCCCCACCTCCTGCAGAGTCCCTCCAGCGCCCTCTCCTGGCCAAGGTTAACATCACGCCCTCTGTAGAGGAGAAATATTTAGCGCCCAGTCCATTATTTCAGAAGAGGAACAGAAGGCTGAATTTGGAGCCCAGGAGCCAATACACTGACAATGGGCACAGGGTTAGAAGGAACAATATTACATCCAGAACTGAGGAAGAAATGACTCAAGGGGCAAAACATTCTCCAAAACAGAAATGAGCATCCACAGCTTTTAGTGATTAATTATTCACCTACTAGGTGCAAGTTACTCAGGCTCTGGGACTTCAAACAGGGACACCTCATATTTGAATGCTTATCTCTTAATAAACTATAGATTATCTGGTGGCACCCGTAGCTCAGTGGGTAGGGCGCTGGCCACATACACCCAAGTCGGCAGGTTGGAACACGGCCTGGGCCAGCTAAACAACAATGACAATTGCAACAAAAAAATAGCCGGGTACTGTGACTGGCACCTGTAGTCCCAGCTACTTGGGAGGCTGAGGCAAGAGAATCACTTAAGCCCAAGAGTTTGAGGTTGCTGTGAGCTATGATGCCATTGCACTCTACTGGGGGCAAGAAAGTGAGACTCTGTCTCAAAAAAAAGAAAAAAAAAAAACCTATAGATTATCGTTCCATATTCCACCCACAACCACCCTTCCCTTTTAAAAAAACAATCCCATCAGTGTGTGAAATTGATAATTGTATAGTGACTTTGAGGGAGACAGGCCCTGACACTTTTTAATAGTGTAACTTTGGATAATTTAACCTTTCTGATTTTCACTTTTCTTGGGTAGAAAAAGGATTAATAATATCTATCTTAAAGTCTGGTTGCAAGGTTTAGAAGCAATATATAAAACATCAGGATCTGAAAATCAGTAGCTGACACTCTGGAAGATGCTTCCTTTACTCTATAAGAACACTAGAAATAAAGCCAAGATGTAGCGCTGACCCCGTGATTCTCTTTAGCCAATTGGAAGGTGAGAGGTATAATACAACTCCTCATTGAGCTTGAAATGTGCTTGTACAGGCAGACATGCCCACTTATATTTCTGTCATCTCCAGGAGAAGAACATGCCTAGACTAGCTCACAGGTCCCAAGAGGAGCCACCTAGCCAACTTACAAACCTATGTGTGAGAATGTTGTTTAAAACCCTGAGTTTTAAAGCAGCTTGATAATTGCAAACCAAAACACCTATTAACCTTCGAGAGATACTTCTGAAAAAGTTCTTGCTTTGGGCAGAAAATTTGAACACATGACTTCAAGATCACTTCCAGCTGTAAGAATCTATAATTTTCCTTGCATTCCTCTATCTCTTAGGTACTATGAGGAATTCAAACTGACGATCTCCTTACTTTGAAGAGCTCACACTTCAGTAGTATAGACCAGGGTGAGCAAACTTTTTCTGCTTAGGGCTGTATAGGATATCTTCAGATATGGCAGGGTATATCAGTCTCTGTCTCACTGCTCTCCCAGTGGAGTGCAGCCAAAGACAATATATAAACAAATGGGTGCATCTGTGTCCCAATAAAGCTTTATTTATAAAAACAGGCAGAGGGCCAAATTTGTCCTGAAAGCTGTAATGTGCAGGCCACTGGTATACACAAAACTAATATATAGGAAGCAGTTGGAGAACAATGCCTAATGTGATAATTTGGTACATTTTGTTTTCTTTACCACTTACAAGTTACTATGTGTTAGACACTGTTTTAGGCCTTATGAATATTTACAAAGAGGTTAAGTAACTTGCCCAAAATCATACACCTGGAAAGAAGTGAAGCTGCGATTTTGACCTTGGACACCAGGCCCCAGAATCCTGTTTTCACTACTATGTGGTGATAGCTGAGGTTATAGAACATAAGTAATAATAGCTAACATTCAAAGAGAATTTTCTATGTCAGACATTATGCTGAATATATTTCTAAACTCTTTCAATCTTTATCACATACCTATGAAGTAGATACTATGGTTATCTCTCCTTTTGGGAATAAGGAAAATGAACTTAGACAGCTTGATTGTTGATATATTGGCAAAGGTTGCACAGCTAATAGGTGATTTTGCTTCTGACCTTCTGCTCATAACCATCCAGCTACCTCTCTTTGTACAGAAGAGTTAGAGAGGGAAGAACGCAGCCATCAAACTCATCCAGGAAGGCTTCAGAGAGAGAAGTGAGGCCTGAGCTGGGATCTAGGGTTTGGTGGGATCTGAATAAGCCAAAAGTACAGTACTGGATTTCTCTTATTTGGTGCACAAAGGTTTGTTTTGTTTTGTTTGTTGTTGTAGTTTTTATCTATTTTCATACTTTTAAAACTATAGAGATTTCACATAAAATCTGGATTTCTAGCTTCTTAAATGCAAATGTTAGGTCAACCCTGAGCTATACCATGCCATGGTGGGATGTCATCACTCCAATAGCTTTCCAGTGACTGTGTCCTCTCCAGTTTGTCATGCTCCCCACCACTCCCTAGTGTTTCCCACACACTTAAATATGGAGGCAAACATTATCAGGTAAGGAAAAAAGCCTGAGGAAGGGAAAGAAATGGCCCATGTTAGGGTCTGTGCACACATGCATGTACCTGTTGTCCCAGCTAGAAAGGAAAAAATAGGAGAGGAAGGAATAGGGATGACATCGACACTGTCCAGAGAAGGATGGAGGGATTTTGTGGGAACCTGGAAGTGTATTAAAGGAAGGAAAAGTGAAGATTTTCAGCAAGAAAGTCCATAGGAACGACTCCCCTCAGGAGCTCTGGGTAAGAGAAATCCACAGGGGAGAGAGGTTAGGAAGAAGAGTTGGGAGGACATGGTAACGACCCACATGAGAGGCAGTAAATGCCTTAGACCAAGAGCGAGCCCCTGTTCCTGCCTGGTTCAGCCAAGAAACATTTAGCACCTTGTCTGTCTTTATTTATTTCAGTAGCTCCTGGGATGGTAAACAGAGTGGGGAAAGGTGATGTTTAGGCTAGAGGGCTGATATGGGAAAGAGATGATTCTTCACTGCTGCACAGATGGGGGCGATTAAATAGGAGAGTGTTGGCAAATAGAGAGATGTCACAAGAGGAGTCTGCGATAACAGCCTCAGGCCCTTGGTGTCTCTTTTTCCGTCTTTTCCTTCTACACGGTCTGCCTAGCTCTGCCCACTCCTTGTCAATGCCTGGACATTTCACGAAACCGTGCGCGTGAGAGCCGTTCGCATGGGGCTGGGCACATAGCAGGTGCTCACTAAGTATTCGTCTGCATCTGAGTCTGGCTGGAGACAGACATTTCAGCCACCCAATCTGTATTTTTGTCAGGTCTACAAGATGAACTTCCACTGTAATAGATTCAGTGCTTTGAGGGTATTACTGCAGCTCCAGAGGAAGGAGAGCGCTAATGAGGAAGAACCACGGCAAGGAGAAGAGGATGAAAGGGTAACACATATTTTTATTCCTACTGGAAATAATTGCCTAGAAATCGTATAAACTTTTCCAAGTTGAAAAAGAATCCTGTACTTTAAATTCCCCCTAAAGTGCATGATCTAGTGACCGCGTTTTCACTCGAGCTGAGTCGTTTGACACAGTAAATACAATTCCAAGCCAAGTCAATATGCTTGTTCTGTTGTGCGTTTCCTTTCATCAGTGGGTTTCAAAGGGTTCGTGTCAGTATGGGGTGGAAATACTCCTGCCCAAAGCATCTAAGTCACGGGAACATGAAGAATTGCTCCTTCCATGTTCATTTCTTATGGGGAGCAGTGCGATATAGTGGAAAGCGTACTCATCTAAGATACTGACGATTCTTTTTATATATATATATATATATTTTATTGAATGGTAACTATGTACATTAATGCACTTCTGGGGTACAGTGTGGGGTTTTCACATGCAATCCGAAATACTTCCATCAAACTGGTCAACACAGCCTTCATGTCATTTTCTCAGTTATTGTTTTAAAACATTCACATTCTACTCTTAGAAAGATTCACTTGTACCCCTATAAGATAAACCTCAGAAGTGATCCCTCCAAATCCCTTCCCTCCACCCATTCCTCCCTCCCTTCTCCCTCCCCCATCCCCATATTCTTAGGCTATTTGGTTATAGCTTTCATATAAAAAGGTTTAAATTAGTTTCATAATAGGGGTGTGTACATTGGATACTTTTTCCTCCATTCTTGTGATACTTTGCTCAGAAGAACATTCTCCAGCTCCATCCATGTGAACATGAATATACCGACAATTCTAACACTACCCCCAAAGGTATCAGGATATAGGCAAATCAGTTTACTTCTCTGGGTCTCAGCTTCTCCCTCTAAATAAGAAGAGGAAATTTCATGCGATTGGGGGTTTTCCAATTGCCTGGGAGAGCTTTTCAGGCCCAGATTCCTGGCCCCCCAAGCCTGTTGCTCAGATTCTACAGCCAGCAGACCTGGAGATGGAACTAAACTCAAGCCCTTAGCAAAGAACTGCACCATCCCTGTGATATATAGCAACTTGGTACACAAGGCTGTGGACTCACTGACATCAACTGACCTTGGCTGGCTCAGCCACATCTAGGGGTCAGCAAGAGGTTCCTGATGAGGACTGGGCTCTGCTGGGTTGCTCAACTCTTATCTATGAGCCCCTTATCCTACTCCAGGCCCCGCATGCTGGGTTGGGCACGTCTTCTCATGGCAAGAGCCCAGGGGCGAGAGAGCCGGCTTTAATTCACAAGCTCACTTCACATCGCTGTCTCTCCCACATCCTGTCAGCATCCAATTGGCCAAAACACAGCCGAGGCTAGTATCACAGGGAGGACTGAGTATTGAAGAATAATCCGATCTACCACAGGAAGCCAAAACACTAGAATTGGTTTTTTTGTTTCATTTTGTTTCTTCTTTTTTGTTTAATTTCAGGTGACTTGGACACACAGCCGGGAGTCCATGATCTAAGGTATTCTCTAACGCAGACATCATAAAAGGCTTTAAGTTGATAAAGAAAAGCAGAACTCGGGTTGAGGAAAAAGTAATCTGGGTGAAATGAATGCACATTACTGCAAGGCAAAAGCCTTTCTTGATGGCACAAGGCGAGGCCAGAGGAGTGAGGGGACCATGAAAGAGACTCACGTTCTGTGAGTGTCTGTTCTCTCCCAAGGACCTCACGTGTTTATTTTGTCCCTGACAAAACCCCTTCTCGTTAGTATTAGTTTTTTCATCCTCAGATGATGAAAATGACACAGAAAGTTGAATCCTCTCGCTCAGAGCAACACACGTCACATCTGGCAGTGCTGGGTTCTAACCCTAATTTGGCTTCAGAGTCTTTGCTCCTTTAACTGCACTTGCAACTGCCTCATCACAGGGCTCCAATGAGGACCTATGCCTGCAGCAGAGTCTAGCTGCCCAGGTCAACCCGGGGAGACTGCAACATTGCCTAAAAACCCTGAAATCTTTATGCCTCTTTGTATCTCTTGTTTGCATCTCTTGTTTTACTTATTCAGTTCTGTCACATGGTCACTGACCATCTGACAGTGTCTAAGCTACTTAATCTCTCTGTGCCTCAGTCTTCTCATCTATAAAGTGGGCACATTAAAACTTGCCTTCTGAGATTGCTGTAAGGAATATATGAGTCAAAGTTTGCAGTACCCTGTATTGTATGTGTACAAAGTCCAGCACTCAGTTGCTAGTTTGCTGTTTGTTAAATAAAGAACAGTCTCACTTATACACCTATTTTTTTTTAATAGGACATAGAGCAGGGGTTCTCAAAGTGTGTTCTATGAACCATACCCAACATCCAGTAAATTAGAAACTCTGGGAATGGGTCCCAGCAACCTGTGTTTAACAAGTCTTCCAAGTGATTCTGATGCATGTCCTCTGGCTCTTATTGGATATCTCAATAAATAAATATCAAAAAATGAATAGTATCCGACATTTCTCGAACCCTCCAATGTAAAGGCATACTCTAAGAACTTTTAATCCTCCTCCTGCCCTCTGAGTCAACTGAGGAACAGGATAACAGCTAGGGAGCTGGCAGACCTGTCATTTGGGTTCTTCCATCTAATGCCAGAACCCACACTTGTTAACCACATATGACAGGGCTGAGCAAAGGCTACTGAATAAATTGGAAACAGCTATAAAGTTCTGGCTTCGAACACAAACCTGTTATCCAGGACCAACCACCTTCCGTGGGGAAGTTGAGAAGGGCAGAGGGCAGCCGCTTTACTCCAGGATCAGAAATCACCATGGTGGCTCCTGTCTGCGGGGGCCACAGGCTCTGCCTTACTGATCCCTAGACCCTACCTGCCAAGACTTTTCAAAATTCATTTGACCCTTCTCTCTATGGCCACCTCCCTAGACTCAGTCTATTTTTAGACCTCTGATGTTCTGGATTCCTCCAGGCTTGTCAATTTCTTTGGTTTCCAACTAGACCTGAGTTTCCCCTCCAGCACCTGCTGCCCAGCCAGCCCCGCACCTGCCCAGATGAGCACACAGAAACTGTTTCCCGGCTTGTCAGAAACACAGCACACTCCTGAACACATGAAGAGTTTCGTGAGAGACACACAGGCAAGTTCATCTGGCTAATTTTTAAACCACATAATCAACTCCTTTGGGCCTATTTTTTAATTCTTAGAAATGAAATCCCATGATTTATAGCAAAGAGACCATTTGTAAAGGGCAGCTGTCAAGTCCCTGAATGTGTGTTTCTTCAGGGACAGTCCTGTGAGATTAACCTTCCCCATCCATTCACTGCCATTCGTTTCTGAGCTGTTTCCACCTTCCCCTGGACTCTGAGGGCTTTGATCGCAGTGACAAGGCGCATGGTTGTTTGTAAAGCGCCCTTGCCAAATCCAGGAGCGGGGTAGGGAGTCAGAAATGAAACTTTAATCTCACCTGGGACAGAGGCCAGCTATGCTAGCAAAAGAAGCAGACGAGAAAGGAGTCGGACTCAAAAGCAGCACCACCTGCCCTCCCCGGCCCTCAGAAGGGGGCGCAGACAGCGCAGGCAGACAGACCGAGAATGTCTGTGCCCATATGCTGCCAAGGAGGGCTCCAGGGAACCCCAGAGGAGAGAGCAGCTGCTTTTGTTTCCTCGGAGGCAAAGCCCAGTAGGGAGTGGGTGAGACAGGAGCCAGGAAGACGATTACTAGAAAGGCATTCCCTGGTGTTCTAATGAGGTAATTAGAGCCGGGGTTTGAGACTGTCAGAGCAGGATGGGGCTCTGAAGACCCCTTCACCCCACTCAGCCCTTTTGCTTCACAGAAAAGGTAACTGAGGCCCAGACGGGGACATGGCCTTGCCCAGGGTCCTGGTGCCAATTAGAGATGGGACTAGAACCCAGATCTCCAGCCACCATAAGGCTCTGCCCCTTCCAGAATCAAAAACCCACCCACCAGAGGACACGCAATTGAGATCAGGTGAAGGTGGGGAGGCGCTTCACTCTGAAGAGCACTGATGGGAATTTCTTTTAAGAAGCACAGTCCAGGTTCAGGAGGAGGCGCGGAGGAGAGTAGAGAATGGGGTGGCAGGGCGGCTGTCTCAGCTCCAGGAGGCTGTGACTTTTACCTGCCTCTGCAATGTCCCGTCATATTTCTGCCACCTTGTGCAATGATGCGATTTATCCCTCATTTCTAAGGAGCCCATCCCCAGTGTTCTCAGGGAATGGGGGGTGAACCCCAACATGTATGGAGCTGGGGATTCAGAAGGGTCTCCCCGGGCCCAGAGGCCACCAAGCCTCGCAGTGTTTTTAACAAGTCTAATAAATCTGCTAACAAAGACAGGGGGAAAAGGACCTGAAGAATGTCCCCTGCCCTCATCCTCCTCCCCAGCGGGTCAGCATCCCAAAGTCACACAGCCACCACACGCTCCCCTCCTCCCCCGTCCTCCCCCTGCACACTTCTCTGCCTGAATTGCCTCTCTGTGTACTGGGCTCCTCAAGCAGCCTCCACAATTCTCATCTTTGCCGTTCTCCTTCTTTAAAAAAAAAAAAAAATAACAGAAGAACACTCAGCAGAGTGGAGCCTGCCCAAGCGGAGCTGCTGCCGACAAAAACAGGGGCACAGAAGTCAGCCTGACATTTTCCCAAGTGTGACTCCCCCTTCCCCGTACACACATCAAAATATATATTTTAAGGAATAAGTTTCTGAGAGCGGGCACTAAGGAGGGGATAGAGGGAGAGGAAGCAGGGGTCTTCTCACTAAGGATGATTTAGTAAACATTTCTCTGCCCAGATTATTGTGTGGGAGTGCCGGAGATCAAGGGTGAGATCAGGGGTGAGCTCTCCCTGGTGGGTTTTCTTTTTTTATTGTTGCAGTTTTGGCCTTGGCCTTGGCGCCCTACTCACTGAGCCACAGGCGCCGCCCCCTGGTGGGTTTTCTTTCCCTCTCTTTTTAACCTTTCAAGGGTGAGGGAGGAAGAAAACTATATTTCCTATGAATGGTGAGCTTTATTATAGTTAATTCAACAGCCCAAATGTTCTCATGTAATAGCAAGGTGGTTGTGAGCCAAAAAAGTTAAATATTTTATCCAGGGACACATCTTAGATACTAAAAATTGGAGCCCCCTACATTTTTCCATATACATACTGGCCCCTTGGATTGAAAGCTGATATATGTAGAAAAGTCTAGAAAGTGCTTTCACTCCAAAGCCTACTTTTTCCTTCCTATTAAAAAGATATTCCAAAAGGACCTCTTCTGTTTATTTTTGCATAAAACACCCTCTGGTGCTTTCCATGTGTTTCCTGCTCTCCATTCACAGACAGAATAGAGGGGTACACCAGAAGGGAGAAGCCCCCATAGCAACTTC
Organism: Otolemur garnettii; assembly: GCF_000181295.1. Lineage (NCBI taxonomy): Eukaryota > Metazoa > Chordata > Mammalia > Primates > Galagidae > Otolemur > Otolemur garnettii. The sequence continues at coordinate 22,965,808 of NW_003852402.1, forward strand.
TTGCAAGAAGCCCTGTGGTGGAAAGGAGCCTTTCTCCATAGTGATGAGGCATGACATGGGCATTGGGAGTGGGGCTGGTAGACACGCGGATCTTAGCTTGGAGCTGATGCGAAATACAGGCAGTCTCATGGTCTGTGTGTACATCTGATGTGTTTTTAAGAGCAGCAGTTTCTTCTCTGGGGATCTCAAACACGAACCAAATAATCTCACATAATGTGAACTACATAATCCAAGCTTCAGTGGGGTGCAGGTAGAATCAGGCTCCCTGATGTTTACAACAGTGGTAAGCTCCACCACCCTGTCTACCGACAGCTGGACTTGGTCTTCATCCACCTCCTTCTGTGAAGTGCATCGCGTTTGTACTTGGGAACAGGCACCCACAGCTTTATGGTGGCTGAAGGGGTGAAACCCTAACTGCCGGCGGCCAGGACTTGCACTGGCGTATCCTCCGACTTGTTCCTCAAGGTCTGTGGAAAGATCATAGAGGTTTCCAAGCAAATCATCACAGCTACTTTCTTGATTTTTTTGATCCTGTTGGCTGGGAGGTAGCAGTACATGAACTGGCTCATGGCAAATGTCAACAGAATTTGGCACTTGCAGGTGCAAAATATTTTATCTTCAAGCGAACTGCTGTGGGTCAGAGCAGCAGACCTCCCACGACCTTATCACAGGGTTGAACTTCATTCTCAGGCAATGCTCTTGGGACCAGTTTTCCTCTCACAGAGATGGCTGCCCTGCAGGGTTCCCAGAGCTGAAACGGAGGCGAGTCTCCTGCTAAAATCTACTTAGAGTCTTTGAAGGAGGGAGAAAAGCTAGGAAAACCTATATTTCAAACCTTCCTTTGGTTTGCCAGAGCTAAGGGCTGTTTGTAAGAGACTTTTAGGAGTGTGACAGCAGGTGCCAAGCTGCCGTAAAGAGCTGGTACTAAAGAGGACCCTCAGACTGGGGAGACCACAGCTCCACTGCCCGCTTCAGTAAGAGGCTTTTGGCAAGTGTATGGAGGCAGCATTCAAAGCAAAGATACTGGATTTTTGTAACCTCGTCATATAGTGCCTGGCACATGGTAGCAGCCAGACAATGTTTGTTATAAGAATGGATGGTTGGGATTCTCAGCTATGGCAACTAGGAGCATTTGTCTTAAGCAAAAGCAAGTGAGCCTGAAAGTAGAAGAGAAGAAAGTGGGCAGAGCGTGATGAATGCAACTGGAAGGCTGGAGAGAAGGCTCAGGGAAGGCATTTTGTATGGGCCCCCAGAAACAACTGGGAGTTATCTTCCGTCTGATTGGAGGAAAGCAGCTCAGATGTTAAAGACTGTGGCCAGGTGAAACATGCACAGACGTCTTTTTCAAGTTTTAAGGAGTATATATGTTCATTAGTCCCATATTTCCAAGTTAAAAAATAATTACTGGCTTAACTTTGCCAAAAATACAGTGAACCTCTGTACGTTGACCACCCATGGGACTATACCAAACTGGGCAACATATGGAAGTGGTCAACATAAGGCACCTTCGCTGAAATACATAGGGTGCCTTCCCAGTCTATGAAAATTAGATTAACTTGAAGTAGTCAGTGTAGGGAGGTGATCAACTGTGTAATAATTTTAATATACAGTATAGTTAATCAGCCCTTTACCAAAGAGCTGGGATGGGTGACTGTGGCTCTTAGTAAAGTATCTTAAGAATGAAAGAAAAAGTTGCCAATGTACTCAGTACTATTATGAAACAAATATATAATCACCCATACTTTCATATGAAAGATAAAACACAGTTATAGTCCAGGATGAAGGAGGGAAGAGGAGAGGGGAGGGAGGAGTTTGGATGGAGGGAGGGTAATTGGAGGGACCTCACCTACGGTGTATATTGCAAGGGTACATGTCAAATCTATTAAGAGTAGAGTATAAATATCTCAATACAATAATTAAGTAAGTGAGGTGAAGGCTATTTTAACCAGTTTGATACAAGCATATAAAATCAGCACATTGTACCCTATAAATGCATTAATGTATACAGTTACGATTTAATAAAAAAAATGAAACTATGTGATGAAAGCAAAAAAAAAAAACCCATTAGCATAGCCATTTTCTTTAGAAATACTAAAAGTTCAAAATATCTAATTATGAAAAGCCATCAAAATATCTCAATTCTGTCTAGCACCACAGTGTGAACTGATCAAAAAGAAAAGTTTGTTATTGGGCTATCACCTAACAGGAGCATGTAAGGCTATATGGCACGCCTCCTGGGGGAGGGGCACAACTACAGCTTGCATTTTACCTAACAATGTAACCTAACTGTCTGTCCCTCAGATTAATCTAAAATTTCCCCCCAAAAGTTCTAAAGAATCAAACCTGAAAATAAAATTTTAAATAATAATAAAGAAAAAGACAATGAAAGCAAAAAATAACTTTCAATCACTTTATAAATTATTTTCTTTCATGTCTAGACGGATGGGAACTTTTTTTTAAAAAGCCAAGAACCAGAATATCACCCGAAGACATCTGTTCCTCTCATCCTTTAGAGAAGTGCAGATGGAGACTCCTACGTGGTTTGGTAAGAGGAATTGGTCATGCTTATTAGCCTGGGCAGATTTAGGTTTCAAATAATAAGCTAAATTGAGAACTACCAAGAGACCAACACTTGCAAAAGCTGCAGTGGAGCCTGAAGAGGGACATGCCAATTTTAGATTAATTAAAAAGGTTATTAAGTTGTTCAGATGGCATGTTAATGAGCAATCTGCAGGGTACTCAGTCAACAACCACGCCTCCCTGCCTTAATTACAGGACCTTTATTGAAAAGAATCTGGGCAAGTCTGCAAAGGAGCTAGAACATCCATCTTGAATACAAAATGAATATCGTCAACCCGGGACAAACTCCATGAAGAAAGATCATCGTTACACTTGTCATGGAAACTCTTTCTGAAGAAAGGTAATGCTGATTCCAGCCAGCTTAGAGACAGTGTAATATTAGAATTTATTAAGAGACATAACAGATAATGTGCCTTTAAAATATATTTTGGACCCAAGAGGTCCAAGTGCCTTGATGTATTTTATCAACTCTCCTTTTTCTTAATACCTAGCGATAAAATTAGAAGGCTTAAATTATGGTTTTATTTCATGAGGTTGACCTAACCTTATAGATTAAGACATTGTAATATTCGCTACCTTCTTGAGCACCAAATGTCAAAAAAGAACTCTGCCCACATAACTAATTCTCTATGGGGGCCACCCTGATGGCCCTTGGACTGATCTACCATGACAGCTCTCTGCTTTGGTCCTTGTGGATGAATTGCCCATAAATTCATAGGTTTTCGTTTACATAAACCACCAAGGATCATTTTCTAGCAAATTCGTAAGCCATTTGTTAATGGTTACTAAAATTTGGCATTTATCAACTAACACTAAGCAGCTCTTAGGATTTGTTGAGAAAATATTATTCAATATTCTTCTAAGAAGTCTGCTATACAAGTGCTTGGCAGAGATGAAAACATCCTATTGCATAGAAGCATTTGCACATTACCAGAAATCACGCAAAATTCTGGAAGGGTGATTTATTTTCATTGTATCAGAAATGTTCTTGAGGTGGTCATGGCTTGAATAGCTATGATTATTTCTTTTAAATTTAGAAGTACTATTGGTTTGTTTTCCTCTTTATTAAGGTAGTTTATCGTGAGTCATTTAGTTCTTTTTTATTGTCATCACTATGTTGTGCTGTGGGCTTTTTTGACCTTTGTCACCTCAATAAATTCCCCCAGACCAGTGTTGCCAAGGTTAGCAAATCATCAGTGAAATAATAATTTCACCTAGACAATAAAGAACCCAAATACTCCTGTGAGGCATTCTTACAGTCAAAAAATAGTTCATTCATTTGAAATTTAACTCTCATTGGGTGTCTTAAATTCTACGTGGGAACCTCACCCCCATCTTGTATTTTATTGAGAAAAGCAAAAATAAATAGTGATATAGGGTTTGTCTTAGCGACAAATTAAGATTGATTAGCATTGGCTGTCTGAAATGTTCTGAGACATTTCTGTGACGTCTGGTTCAGTCAGGGCAGAAAATCACCATGACTGATTAGTGATGTCTGCCACGGATAAGGCACGAGGTTCACTGATAGGGGTGCTGAATTTTTGCTATCTCTGCCTTTGTTACTAAACTAGAAGTTCTGTCTTCCAATGTCTGTCAAGAGTTATCTATTGATCCTGTCACTCCTTTGCTCAAAACCTTAAAATCCTTTAGTATAATACCTTCCATTGCCCTTAGGATAAAGACCAAAGAGAGATCTTAAAGTAGGTTCCCAGCGAGCTCCTGCCAGCTCCGCAGCATCTTTAGCCATGTCCCTCGTCACCTTGTGTATTCCAGCCTCCCTGGCCTTGGTGAGAATTTTCATGTAGGTTCTTCCTACTGCCCAGAAATCCCTTCCTCCTCCCAAATGCCTTTTCCTCCTTCCTTAAATCCCAGTGCAAACATCCCTCCTCTGGTAAACTTCCTGACACCCCAGAAAAGGTCAAAATTATTTAACACATAGACTCATTGCAACTGTCACAGTTGGTGAAAATGATTTGTGTCAATAATTAATTAATGTCCTTTCAACAGCTAGATCATAAAATTCTTGAAGGCAGGGTCAGTCTTGGTTTTGTTCACCATTTTATCCCCCAAATCTAGCATGATGTGTACTATATACTATGTCTGAATTATGAATATGTATTTCTTGAGTGAATAAATGATTGCATATATTGGCTTAAAGAGCTTAATGTGAAAAAAAGGAATCTTTATTAGCCATTAAAAAAAACTCCATTTTTTGTCAACTTGGGCTATGATTACAAACTTACTTAGGACTCATCAAGTATTCTAGATAAAATGAGTATTATTTCTTGCAACACAAATCTTAAGAACCCTTTCTTTTGCACCCTTACTATCCATATCTTTAAATGTTTCTTTAAGAAAATGCTTTGATGGAGAGTTTAATATAGTGGAAGGGAAGTTCTTACGTATGTATAATATTTCCTTTGTGCCATTAGTTAAATATTAAAAATTTTGTTGAAAGACATTCTAAGCATCATCCTTTGCTAAACATTTTATTCAGTGTCTCCATCTGTACTGGCTATTTTTTTGGTATGTCAACTTGACTAGGTCAGAGCCCCCAGCTATTCGATCAAACACTAATCTAGGTATTTTTGAGAGGTACTGTGCAGATGTAGTTAAGGCTCCAAATCAGTTGACTTAAAGTCTAAAAAAAAAAGAAAAAAGAAACAGTATTTATTTCTGGATATTTGGGGCAGGGCAGATTCAATCAGTGAAAAGACTTTAAGAGCAGGGTTGAGGTGTCTCCCAAAAGGAGAATAAATTCTGTGTGTCAACAGAAGCTTTGGCCTATACTTTTGAGTTCCAGCTTCCCTTTCACCTAAGATTTCAGATTTTCTTAGCCCCTACATTCATGCCAATTCCTTGTAATAAATCTCTTAATATATACAACACACACACATGCATGCACACACACAAAAGCTGTCCAAAAAGTATCCAGCTGTGTCATATGAAAAATAGAGATATGCATGACTGGATGGTTTCTATACTGTCTTTTATAAGCATGTACCTAATATATAGTCCATATATATATAATAACATATGTGTCCCAAACATCACCATAAATAGGAAAAACAATAACAAATATCTTGGAGGATGTTTGCCATGAGTGGGAGAGAAGACTTGGTGTGTATTGAAAGAGGTATCTGACACATAAGTAATATTTTATAAGTATGGCTACCTTCAGCTATAATTTCTCAATTTCCCTATGTATGCTGGCTTTTGGGACACCATGTGTGCATGTGCTTGTACACACACATCTCTTACTGGTTCTGCTTCGGTAGTTGAGCCTTGACTCATACACCATCCCTTGATAACTGACAAGAATGTCAAGAATATGGATAAAGAATGAGTATCCCAATGGATAGGACGGAGCTGACCGCACTGCTAATGGCAGAGCTTTTGCAGTCTGGGTCCCTCCACACCTTTGCTCCACTCCAAACCACTTACAGGCACAGCAAAAAATGTAAGGATCGTTGAGTATAACTTTGAAAGCAGATTAACACAAAGTCATTTTAAAAGTATTACAGGAATAGCAATATGGGGGAGGGTGTAGCTGCTGGTTCTAGAACTCATTTCAAGAACAGCCTTATCTTTGCTGGGAAGAGCCTTTGATGATTATCCACCCTAGAGCAGACATTGAGCTATGAATGGAGATACTTTTCTTTATGAGGGGAAAGGAAAATCTCAGTGGCACTAGAGGATATATTCCCTAGTTATTTTCGAAGAAGGCAGGCATCCATAGGCTATGATCTATCTTACTATTGTATCCCCCTAAACTTCATATGTTAAAATTCCCAAAGTGATGAAATTAGGAGGTGGGGCCTTTGGGAAGTCATTAAGTCATAAGGGTAGAGTTTTCATGAATGAAATTTGTGCCCCTTATAAAAGGGGCCAGAGAGCCACCCTCTGAGGACATAGCAAGAAGGCGCCATGTGTGAACCAGGAAACACACCCTCTCCTGACGCTGCATCTGCCCTTAAATCCTAGGGCAAACATCCCTCCTTAGGTAAACTTCCTGTTGGACACCCCAGAAAAGGTCATGAATCATTTAACATAGACTCATGGCAACTCTCAAAATTTGTGAAAATGATTTGTGTCAATATTTGATTAATGTATTTTTTAATAGCTAGATCATAAAATTCTTGAAGGCAGGGTCAGTCTTTGTTTTATTCACCCTTTTATCCCCCAAATCTAGCACGATGTGGCCTCCATAACAGTGAGAAATCAATTTTTGTTATTTATAAGCCACCTTGTGTAGCATTTTTTTTTTTTTTAATAGCATCCTGAATGGACTAAAGACCAAGTCATCTCCTCCATGACCAAACCCCATCTTCATTCCCCTTCCTTGCTTCTTGGATACAGTGACTGAACTTAAGTATAAGTGAATATTCTAAGAAGCCAAGGAAGGAGCGAGACTTCATGTAGTGTGACATGGCAGCAGGGGTGGCTGTGGGGGTCTGTGGGAAGGAGGAAGAAAGAGAGAGATTCAGGAAAAAGGCCTCCAGCCCTTCCTCCCCTCCCCTCCCCCACCACTACCATCACCACCGTCCTCAGCAACAAGGAGAGGGCGATGAATGCTCACTGGGCCATGGAACCGTGGCTCTGGGGAAGCTCATTCAGATTCCTAGGTGGTGATGGGGAGGAGACTGGTTAGCTTCTAGTTACCCGAGTATGACATCATTGTTGCCTCCGTCACAGACTCAGGCATTTCTGGGAAGCTGAAGGCTTTACCTAATTGGCCTAGTGTTAAATTGTTAATGGGTCATTGTAAATTCCCTAAGGCAGCAGCCAAATATCAAATTGGCTAATTAGCAAGAAAAAAATTTCAAATATTGTTAAAATTCATAGCAGGTTGTCAGAAGGGTAAAGTCTGCGTGTCCTCATCCTCAGCATACACATTCCAGATCCAACTTCTGTCTTTGTCTGCTTAAAAAGATAAATATTCACAAGCCACTAAATTTATTAAAGATGTCCTACCTTTGTGTGAACCTCTGAAACTATTGGCCGTAAAGGTTTTCTCATAAGTATTTACCCAACGCAGCAAGAAAAGAGGATCCTGTCTTCTAACAGCCATAGCTACACTCGGTGGAATTTCCCGAATGTCTTTTCACTTACCTGGTTCCCTCCCCAGCTGTGTATATGGTGCCTTGGAGACAAAGTAAAGGCTGAACAGAAATACATTCCTATCTGCGATTCCTGGCAGTGTTATTTTTTGTGCCTGTTCAGTTCAATTCAACTGATATTTATGATCCAGACTCTGTGCTGGGTGATAGTAACACAGAGGTGATTAATATATAGCTTCAGAGCTCTGTGGGTTCAACATCTAAATAATGAAATGCCATTCATGTGATAGGGGTATAACAGAAGCAGAGAACAGTGCGGAGAGTGGCTGGCTCCATCTGTGGTGAGTGGGAGGTCAGGGAAGGTTTCACAGAGGTAGCATCATAAGACAGCAGAATTTGAACTCAGTAAATTAGAGATTTAAAAGTGAAGGTACATTTTAGCCACTAATAAAAGGCTAGGAATAGGATGTGCACGGAAACCTTAAGCTAGAGAACTTTAATGGGAAACTGACTCTTTTAATGAGCTTAACTACAATCATGAGGAATTGGGAAATGAAAGGGCAGCTCAAATAAACAAGACGAGGATAAGGGATACTAGTATTTTTGGCGGTTTGTAATTAGAGAACTTCAATCGTGGCAAGACTCAGACCTGTAGAATCAACCTTAAGTACCAGGGCGGCCAGATGCCTTGAAAGTCAGTACTTTAAAGATGAGCAAGAATCTACTACATGTGTCTCTGGGGGGAAAGCATTTCTACCATGTTCTCAGACTTAGACCAAGCTTGTAATGGTATCTTAACTCTCAGCAGCCTTCTCACCACCTTATACATAGAAGGTACTCAACAAAGAATAATTTTAAGAGCTATCATTTATTAAGATTCGATTTCTACGTGCCACAACTGCTCTCTCATGGGTATTAACCAATCTCGCTAGATAAAGAAAACGTTTGAACTGAGAGTCTTCTAGAAAACTTACACTCCCAGAATTTATATTCGACATGCCAGTACCCATTGTCCATGGGCAACTTCATGCCCTGTCATGGTTTTAACCACAACGTAGGTATAAATAACCTCCAAATGTTTTTCCCCAAGTAAAACCATAATCAGGCCACCACTTGTGAGCTCTGCTTTTCAAATACCTATGGAACATCAAATGATGGAAATAAATTTACTCCAGTGAGTATGGTAACACACCTTATGTGACCTTTGCAGGGAGAATTTTGTAGGTCTTGTTATCCACCATTCATTGTGTTTTTGTTCAGAATGCAGAAATTAGAACCATACAACATAAACATTTTAGTGTCCTTCAAAGCAGTTCTCCCTCTCTCCCTTCCCCTTGTGTGTGTGTGTGCGCGCGCGCGTGTGCGCACACATGTTACTAGACATAAACAAAAAGTCAAGTGACCTCAATGTTCAAAAGCTTGCAAATCTTGCAAATAAAGCATAAACATGACATGACTTGGACATAAAGAGCATCTTCTACTACACACCTGACCTTGCAAAACAAAATAGCACATTTTGAATGACAAAGGCAGGTGAGAATAAAGTCAGTCAGTTGAACACCTCTGGCCAACGTCCATCTATTTACCAACCACCATGTCTTAAAAGCATTTCTTTTAGCATCCTAGAACTATTACAATAATCTGGAATCCAAATGTAATAAAACCCTAAATTTGCAAAGTTTTTAGACACTTGAAGTACATTCCAAATTATGTGATTACAGCGTTATTCCCTCTTTTGATGGTGCCTCTCTTCTAAGAAACAAAGTTCTCACAGTGGAAAAGTGAATCAACGTAGAGAAAAAATAAATGGAAGAAAGATGAAAAGAGCTGAGATGTACTCAGTCCTACTATGAAACTAATTATAGCTTTCATATGAAAGCTATAACCCAATTATAGCCCAAGAATACGGGGAAAGGGGAAAGGGAGAGGAGAGGAGGGGGGAGGATGGATGGAGGGAAGGTAATTGGTGGGACCACACCTGTGGTGCATCTTATTAGGGTACATGGGAAGCTTACTAAATGTAGAATATAAATATGTTAACACAATAACTAAGAAAATGCCATGAAGGCTATGTTAACCAGTTTGATGAAAATATTTCAAATTGTATATAAGACCAGCACATTGTACCCCATGACTACATTAATGTACACAGTGATGACTTAATTTAAAAAAAAGAAAAAGAAAGAAAAGAGCTGAGAGGTTAAGTCACTTATCCAAGTACTCACAACTGGATAATGATCAAGGTGGGTCTGCCCAATAGTATGTGGAGTAGAATAAAGCAAAGAATCTTTGAAAGCCACACAATTTGCTCTATCAGGCAGGCAGTAACCTTAGTTTGCGATATTCTCTTTCTAGGCCTTTTTCTTAAAACACTTACAAGAAACATCAAGCAAAAGAGTTGCTCAGCATTTCTTCTTTTTTTCTTGCTCAATTTCTGTCATGGATACTACTAGGAAAAAGGTGGCTTTAAAATATAGTTCTAGAAAACATTACAGGAAGTTAGGACAAGAAGAAACTTGGGGATCCACAGACAAAAAATTAGTTTCTGAAATGCTGCTGCTTTTATTAAAAACTTGTTAATACTGGCATTTGCCTGAGTGTGCTGGGCAGGACACTGGCCCTAAACATGATGTGTGTATACACTACACACACTCAAACACACCATACACACTCACACACAGGGGGCCTCCGTGGAAGAAGTTTGGGAAATGCTTGATGTTAGCTCCACCCACCTTCGGCTTAGGCATTCATTCACACTGGAACTTTTGAGCTTTTTGACTTTTAATGCAGGATTTCCCACACTTATTTGACTACAGGCCTATCTACAACATTTGCAGGATTTGGGTTTTCTGTTTTGTTTTCAGAAAACCTATTAAATGTTAAGGAACTACTGTTTTGTGGCGTGCCTTAGAAAGCATTCTTACAGTCTACATGTGTGCATATATGGTTGATTTGAGAGATAGATTAATTGAAAGGTCTCTTCTGAACCCCGTTGTAATACCTGAAATATCAATAGCTCCTAGTGCTGTTGGACTTCTGAGGACTTTATAATAAACAAATATTCCAGGAATCAAATATTTAAAGTCAAGAGATAACCAACTAGTTAGTGCACACAACTGATCAAGGGGAAGCCTAACTAGACTCTTAGTTACCTTGTTGCTATCCACTTCAAATGGAGAGAAGAGGCTGACCAAGAACAGAAATACTCACACAGAGTGCACATGCTGCTAATACTGGCATAGCCAGGCTCTCCAAATTGTTGATTCTTCATTATAAATATTCTCATGTATCATCTCCACTACTACCAGCCTTTTTTTTTTTTTTATTGAATGGTAACTATGTACATTAATGCACTTCTGGGGTACAGTATGGGGTTTTCACATGCAATCTGAAATACTTCCATCAAACTGCTCAACACAGCCTTCAGTCATTTTCTCAGTTATTGCTTTAAAATGTTCACATTCTACTCTTAGAAAGATTCACCTCAGCCTTTTTGTTTTTTACCAGATTTTGGTCACTCTAATCCACTCTCTTCAAGGCTCTCTTTGGAATGTCCATCATGCTTACACCAAACAGATCTTCCCAAATAAATAGCAATTTTTTATTTTTAGAGATAGGGTCTTGCTCTGTTGCCCAGGCTGAAGTGCAATGGTGTCATCATAGCTCACTACAGCCTCCCATTCCCAGGCTATCAAGTGATCTTCCTACCTCATCCTCCTGAGTAGCTGGGAGGCATGTAGTAATCTTGCCTGGCTAATTTTTCTACGTTTTTTTTTTTTTTTTTTTGGTCAAAAAAAGGAGTCTCATTACATTGCCCAGGCTGGTCTTAAACTCCTAGCCTCAAGCCATCCTCCTACTTCAGCCTCCCAGAACACCCAGAATCATTTTTTATCTTTTGCTGAGTAATGTAGAAAGATTCTCCACACCCACCAAGTCACTAACTTCATCCCAGAATTTAGTATCCTTCAAAAGTCACATCTCCCTAATTTTACTTTTCACTGCTATCCATTCCCCTCACCAAAGACAGCTTCTTCCATCTCCTCTATGTGTTTCAAGCTCTTCTCACCTTCCCTTATCTTTTATTTATATCCCCCTAACTTTCTTTCCCACTTCTCATCCTAACCATAGTCATCTTACAAGTTCTACTTCCTGTGAAAGGATTTTGGTAACTTTACCCAGCACCAATCTTTTTTTTATATCAGAGTTGAGGACGTTATTAAATGCATTTAGCACTTCATTGTATACTTTTATTTTTTTCTATGTTATAATTGTATATGTTTTGTTCCTCTCACATCACCCCTTGCTTCTAAATATAAGTCTCCTAAGGGAACAAATTTTGCCATAATCTTAATTTGTATTCCCTACCACATTTACCATGGCACTGGATACACAAGAAATGTTTCCTCAATTATTGCCTGGAATGAAAACAAAATGATGATTATAAATGGATATTATGTAGTTACTAAAGAAAGCCAGATAGGATAGGATTTTTCCTTGACAATAGTTTATTTGCATCTATTTTAAGATATCCTCTAGTATAAGCAGCACAACTACATCTTATACTATTCTAGTAATATAATACAGGTCTTTCATCATTGCAGACTGCCTTCCCCCAAATGAACTCAAAGACTCCTTTTCTCTAAGACAGGATGGAAGTAAAGAACTAAGTACAACTCTCAGGTTTCATGTCTCCAAAGTCCATGGCACACATGGGACCTGCTCAGGCTGGTCTTGGGTACTGATAGGAAGGTCTAAGGTGCCCTCTGTTACCAGGCCTCTTGATATGCACCTCAGTATACCTCCTTCTCCTGGCAGTAGGCAGGACCTCTGATTTGTCTCTAACCAATAGACTGTGGCACAGGGAGGGGATGTCATTTCCATGATTTTATTGCATAAGATTATAACTTCTATCTCTAGCTGGCTCTCTTTAGCCTTTTTAGCTTACAGCAAAGAAAACAGCCATTTTGGAAGAAGTTCATATGGCAAAGGACAGAGAGTGGCTTCCAGCCAACAAAACCTACAAACTGAGGCCCACAGTCCAATAGCCCTGCAGAAGCAAAATTCTATCAAGGAACACATGAGCTCAGAAGTAGGTCCTCCCCTCTTGAGAATTCAGATGAAACCTAGCCCTGACTGACACCCTGATGGCAGCCCTGTGGGCAGTCTGGAATTACAGGTCCTCGCCAGATCATGCCCAGATTCATGACCCAAAGAAAGTGTGAAGTGATAAATGGGTGTTGTCATAAGCCACTAAGTTTGTAGAAATTTTTTATGAAGCAATATTCGAATGCAGGATGTTAAAGGCATATCTTTAGGATTCATTTCATGGCTGACATTAAGATGTACCTGTCAAAACAAAAGAACCAACCTTGTAATAATCCAAAATATTCGGTATGGGCTCTCTCGCATTGTGGAAGCTCATGCAGTAGTGCTGGAGAAATTAAGAATATCTTATGTGATATCTGGTAGAAGCTTAAAGGCATAGACAGCCAACATTAACAAACTGCATTTTAGCCAGGGTGGCTCTTGCCTGTAATCCCAGCACTTTGGGAGGTTAAGGTGAGAGCACTGCTTAAGGCCAAGAGTTCAAGACCAGCCTGGGCAAGAAGATCTTCATGTCTACAACAAATAGGAGTATTAGCTGGGCATGTTGGATGGTAGCCTGTAGTCCCAACTACTCAGGAGGATGGGACAGGAGGATCATTTGAACCCAGGAGTTAGTCTGACGTTGCTGTGAGCCATGATGACACCACTGCACTTTAGCCTGGGCAACAGAGTGAGACTCTATGGAAAGGAAGGAAAGGAGAGGAGAGGAGCAGAGAGTGGAAGAGAAGAGAGGAGAGGAAGAAAGAAAAAGGAAGGGAGGGAAGAGGGGAGGAAGAGAAAAAGAAGAAGAAAGCAGGGAAAAGGGAAGGGAAAGGAAAGGGAAAAGGCAAAAAGAAGGGGGGCCTTTTAAATTTGTTTAAAACCTTGGCCCTAGCATTCAAAAATTTAAATTTAAAATAGGCTTGGAATCTGGTCTCTTCTTAAAAGAGTCTCTGTTAGATGTCTCTGTTAAAGTCGTCACATTTTAAAAGTTGCTAACACTGCGTATAACACTGCAGTGAACATCTCACGACTAAGTATGAGAATTATGTTTGATGTACATTAATTGGTAAACATCTACTAGATGCTTAACAGGAGAGAAGACTGAAGGGATTAAGAAACCAGTGAGTAGAGAATTGCTAATTAGGAAAAAATCTCTGACTTTTACAGGTTTGCATCTTGCATCAATACTTAATTGGTTCTTTGTTTTTGTTTTCTTTTTATTTGGCAGTTGGAAGAGCCCATAGACATTTAAAATCTCGTAAGAATTTGTGATTCATTTGGTGAACAGCAGCTTCTAGACTTCTGGATTTGAAAAATCAGGACAAACAAAAATGAAAAAATAAAAGTGGGTACTAGAATAAATAGATGAATCGAAAATACTTCCATAGAAAATGCTGACAAAACTTCATTTTGTCAAGTTAAGACATTTTTTAAAAATTACTATGTGCTATCATCCCAAAGAAAGGATAATTCAACCTCAAGTGGTAAAGTCATAATCTCAAAATTAAGACACAACTTCAATTTCAATAAGCCTGTTTTTTAGAAACATTCACTGTGTGCGCCCTATTACTCTCTTTTCCATGTACCATGTTTCCCTGAAAATAAGACCTACCTAAAAAATAAGCCCTAGCAGGATTTCTATGCATTTGTTAAATATAAGCCCTACCCTGATAATAAGACCTAGTGATGGGCGTGGCTATGCAGATAGGCTACATAGCCATGCCATGCATTTTGGCACAGAGAGGAAGACATCCCCTGAAAATAAGCCCTAGTGTGTCTTCTTGAGAAAAAATAAACATAAGACAGTGTCTTATTTAGGGGGAAACATGGTAGATCATCACACTATTTGGAAACCCTGGACTAAATGGTTACCCTAATACTTTTGACATAAGACTGCTTAGAATGTCCCAAGGACTTTCTATCTCATTTAAGAAATTCAAGGTTAATTATTTTCATTAGAAAATCCAGATGTATAAAGAACACCAACTGAAGATAAGTTTAGCAAAGCATGTGTGTTTTTTTCCTACTTGTTCTGATGAAAACACCTTCTGATCGTTAGAAAATGCAATGGTTCTCAGGCTCAACATTTCAATAAAATTCCTCCTCCTTCCCCTATACAACAGGCATAATTAGGACAGAAATGTTGCTATGATCATGGACTCAGTTGCCTCTTCTCCCAGGAAGACAGGTCACTGGGACCTAGAGGTGGCGTTTCAGCCACCACAACCTCCAGGCAGCTGCCATCTTGGATCAGGTATGAAGCCTCCCCCTCTGAGGAAATAGCAACCTCTGGAGGCCTCCAAACCCAAGCCTAAAACGTCAAGCGATGTCAATTATCCCATCCACATTTTACTTCACTCCCTAATGAACAAAACTAAGTCCTCCCAGGACCTGAAAGTCCCCAAAGATCTATCGACTCTCAGGTGAGCGGCAGCAGTGAAGGTTCATTATGGCTGGATGGGGATCTCAGCGTTTGATCTCCAAATACATCAGCAAACGTGCAGAATGTGCAGCTACCGATGTTTACGGGCCTTTGAAATATATCACAGAGCTTAATTGGGAAAAGCTCAACCATCCCACGGACTGAGTTCCTTTCTATTTCTTTGGAGGTGACCTCTCCTGGTGCCTGTTCACTCTTTCAGAAACTCGGGGGACTGTGACTGAAGGAAGCACGCAGGCGTCTGTCGTGGAAAAGAGCAGTACCTGAGACGAGTGTCAGGGCTGGAATTAAGCTGATTGGCACACATTAAAATGCGGCATAATAGCGTATTTGTCTCAGTGGCCCTCTCCTGCGGTTGGCTCCTGAGGAATAATGATGGCTTACTGACAAGAAGCAGGGACTCAGCCGCTTGATAACATTGTCACACTGATGGTTTGAAGTGGCCCCACCGTTGCCTGCATTTGGCTGCAAACAGCAGCCATTGACGCGCTCAGGCAGGGCGCTGAAAACAGACCCAGGGCCGTGCACAACAAAGTCCATTCTGAAAGGCTTAAATAAAGCATTCTCTGCCGTAATTGCCATTGTCATCCTTCTCCCACTGTTGGTATAATACGGCCAGGAGTGGGACTGTAAACTAATATTACATTTCAGAGCCTCCAACAACAAACACCGGGGCTGTGTTTTTTTCCAGGGGAGAGGATTACCAAGCTTCCTACGGAGCCAGGCACACAGCGGCACACACAGCCACCTGCCTTATTAAAGGCGTCCTTTCCTGGGAAAAGAACATTGCCACGGAAATAATGAATTAATTTGGCATTTCCTTCGGCCTCACTCAGCACGCAGTGTGCTTCCCTAAGCATGAAAACGGCACATCCTCCCAGAAACATTTCTAAAATGATGTGTCTGCTCATAAAAAAGATCAATTTGAATAGATCCAATCCCCAAGAGTGCCATTCAATACAAAAAGTTTCCGACCAAAGTGAAAACGGATTGTCCGACTCGTTTTCAAGCCCAGCATAGACCATTACCTCGGTCCACGTTTCCTTTTTCTCTTTTCCTGTCTCCCTGTGCCTACACAGTCACAGATGCACACACATTTATTTGTAGCTCTTTCTAGACTATGTCAGCAACAGGACTGCTGCCCTTGAGGTAAGGGGAAAAAATGTGTTCCCCAATATAGGGAGTAGAGAGATTGGATGCGACATTTGCCTGAGAGGCTGTATTTGAGTTGAGAAAGAAAAGAAGAGGTGAAATGGGATTGTTTGGGGTTTGGGGATTGAGAGAGGGAGACATTGGTTGATGACCAATGCTAGCTGGTGGCTACTGTGTTGCAAACACAGACCTGAGAGGTGAAAGGGCAGATTTCTTGCAGAACAGCTAAAAAGGAATCAGAGTAAGAGTACAATTAGCAGATTGAGGGTCAGAAACTGTGCATGGCAACAAGGAAGTGATAATTATAGACAGCTCAGGAGAGGCTGGGAATCTAGAGGCCATAACCTTGTACTGCTGGGAAGGAAGGACAGAGCTCCCTGAATCAAGTACGGGACGAGAAACGCACAACCCTCCAACACTGGGGCACATGAAGAAAAAATTCAAACAACAGTGGGTACTTTTTTTTTTTCTGCTTTTTCTTTCATTCTTAGATCAAGGCTTGTTGCCACTGAGTTTCCCAGGCTGGTTTTTGCCTGCCATCTACCTCAGAAACCTAACAGCTAGGAAAGCAGAAATACACAGATCTTCTACGACAATAGTCCAGTAGTCTCTGCATTGTCCAAGCCCTTCAGATGCCACGGATACGGCCCTTATTATTGCTATCCTCCACCTCCTAACAGGTAATTGTAACATTTATAATATCAGTAACCATGGCTCATTAGCATAACAGGTAGGCATAATACATTAGTTTCCCAAGGTAGCTGCCCATGAGTCATCCTTTGGGGTTTTGAAAAATCCCTACCCCAAGGCTGCATCCCAAGCAAATTAAATGTGAAGTTTTTAGAAATAAGCAATTTGTTTGAAACCACTGGTATGGAGAAATCCCTGTGGCCCCATTGACTTTCCCTAGCTCCACACCCCTAGACAGCACCCCTCCCCCCACCAATCCCTCAAACACTGGCCTGTGGACCTACAGAAGCTCTGAGATCAAGAGAACAGGTGGGCACTGATCCATCCCCTGGCCTGGGAGAGCCACTCTTGGTATCAAGAGAGTCAAAAGCTTGATGAGGAGGAAGGCTAACAGAGGTGACTTCAGAAAGCAAGAGGCAGATGCAAGTATGCAGAAGCAGTCCCACCCCTGAAACAAGCATGAGCTTCTATGCCCTCCCCCCCAAACCCTGCATTGCCGCTATCATTCTAGGACCAAGTGGAAGGCATCCTCTTGCCCATTTTACTGGCTGACAAACAGAAATTGGACCATTACTGTGGTGTTCTGCCCTTTATGATTTTTTGCTGCGGGTTTTAACATTCTCCCTCATTGAGGAGTAACCTACTAACAACATCCAGGGGTTGCTCTGAACCCATGGGCTTCTATTTTATTCGAAGAGACCCAAATGAGAATGCCTTAGTCCTAGACTCATTATCCTTTATAGCCACACTCAAGAACTCTATTAACTCTGGCTGGAAAGTAATTCCAAAAATTCCCTGCTTGATTTTTTTTTTTTTTCATATCAACCAAAGCCATACAGGCTGAGCTCTCTGCTAATCCAATCACACAAAATGATACTAGTATATAATGCTTTCCATATTGTTGCATATTCGTGGCAGAATGTGCTAAAGCACTCCTTTTCTATAGTAAACTTTTACACCGCTGTTCTTTATTAGGGAGATTTTGTTATTCCTGACCTTAAAACTGATGCCTGAGCTGTAACTCCACCACCTCATAAAACTCCTTAGCATAATTCCCTCTACACTCTTCTCCTTATTTCTTAATTCTTGTAATTCTCCTGAATTATGTCAGCATGTGTTTGTTACCTCTGTTTTAGAAGGGGGAAAACTTGCAATTGCTCCCCAATGCCTAGTGAATGAAGTTCAGGCTCCACAGGCTGCCTTTTAAATATTACATAATCTGGTTCCAACCTTCATTACTAGTCTTTTAGATACTGATGTCTTCTTGTCCCTGAAGCACGCTGTGCATAGCTCCATCCCTGCACCTGTGTGTGTGCAATTCCCTTCACAGTAAGGGTCGGTCCCACTCTTCTCTGGTCTAGTCCTATTGGGTTCCCTTGGCTTCATCCTCAGTCATGAGTTCTTAACCTGAAGGCTATACAGTTCTCAGGGTCCTTTAGTGGATTCATGGAGTGTGTGAAATTATTACACAAAATTAAATGTGTCCTTGGTAGGCTGTAAATTTGGGGGCCTTAAATGAACCATGCCTTCCAATATTCATGCCCTTGGGTTGTTTTGTACCTATGAACTGAACTCAGAGGAAGTCATTCTATGCCAGTTTTGGCTCACACCTTAAGATTTTATGTTTGGAGGGAAGCCAGCTGCCATGTGAAAATTCCAACTACTCCGAGACCACCAGATTGTTAGGAAGTCCAGGCTGCCACATGGAGAGGCCCAGGAGGAAGGTAGCTGAAGCTGTTGGCCAAAAGCCAGCACCAACTGCCAATTATGGGACTGAGGCCATTTTGGGTTTCCAGCTGCCCCAGTGTCTCAACTGAAACCAGATGAAGCAGAAGAATCACCTGTCCATTCACCAAATCATGAGAAATAAGGACAAGGCAAAACAAAGCCCTAGTGGTTGTTGTAGGTTGGGGTTTTGCAGCTTGTTTCCCAATAAGAGATAAGAAAACAGAGGTAGGTATGTTCTCTTGAGTGCAAATGTTTCTGGGAAAAGGATCCAGATTCTCAAAGGAGTCAGTGATGCACAATAGGTTAAGCATCTTTGTATGAAGAGGATCCTGAGAAGCACTTCAAATAGATAGAGCCTGCTAGATGGCAAGCACTTTGTAGGTGTTCGCTGTTATTACTGTGTGGCCAACATGTCATTCGAGATAATCCATGAAGAATTTCTGGAAGCCAAGTCGAAACTAGGATTGAGAAGCCAAAATTATATGTAACTTTATTATAACAAAATAAACAACGTGTGCATCAAAGCAGGAATAGAGAACAGGATAAATAGCTTTGAATCAGGAAACTCAAAGGTAGGGTGAGGGTGAGCAAAACTTGAAAAGATCCTATGGGAAAGTTTAAGACTTTGTTTGAATAGAAAGCATGTGCTCAGAATCCCACCCCCTTCACCTCCGTGTGCACCCCTGACGCCTCCTGGATGGCCCTGAACTGATGGGCTTGGAGTGAAGGCCCCAGGTCACTGAGGGATGAGAGGAAGGATGATGGGTGAAATTGGGGATGACTTTGGGATGAAGAGGAGGTGTAATGAGAATGCCTGTGTGCTGGTCCCTACCTTATCAATGAGGCAGTCAGTAAAATCATTCTTCCTGAGTGACCAGGGATGGTAGGGGGGCCTTGAGGAACATAACAAAGGTCCGAAATAGCTGAGGTAGTGGGGAAAGCTCCCAGCCAGAAATGGGTGAAATGATGCCCAAGAAACTTGGAAGGCCCAACTGCAGCTGTAGGAATGAGAATGAAATGTAGGTCCCAGTCACAGACAGACATCTCGGCACCAATGATACAGGCAGTCACCAGTCTCTGGAAATGTTGGGCAAAAGCAAAGTGGCTATCTACCAGGGGGGTGAGGGGTGTTGTCAAGAGGACAAGGACAGTGTGTTCTTGTGTCACCCATGTCACGAGTAAAGTCTCTCCTTACCCACAGGCTCCCAACATGTGCTGGCATTTTGACCTGGGGCAATGACTCAGCTATTCTATGTGCTCATCATCTCTAAGAATGGCTGCTTTGAAGATTATATGCAAATCATGCACGCTAAGTACTTAGCACAATGTTGGCCATTATTATTATTACTCCATAAACCAATGGTAGTACCAACCCTTTCTTTTGGAGAGTCAAGTCCCATTCTTTGGAACATTTTGTGAGTTTTACAACTCTCTGTAAGTACGCAGGCCTGAAGATTATTCCATTAAAATGAAAGTATACATCTTTATGCTACATATTTATATAGTAGTTTCCATAAATAGCATCATTTGAAGCTTCTAGAATCTGTTGTAAAAGTGATGCCCATGGTAGCTCATACCTGCAATCTCAGCAACTGAGAGGCTGAGACAGAAGAATTTGAGACCAGCTGGGCAACACAGCAAAACATGGCCTCTAGGAAAGATTTTAAAAATTATCCAGGAGTGAGCGGTATGCACCTGTAGTCCCAACTACTAGAGAGACTGGGGCAGGAGAATCACTTGAACCCAAGAGTTCGAGGCTACAGTGGACTATGATGGTGCCACTGCACTCTAGCCTGAGTGAAATAGCAAGACCCTGTCTCTGGGAAAAAAAAAAGTTATGTCCTACTCTACTCATTTATTCTTGAATTTCTAGGGATACCAATAAAACATCAAATGCTATTAATTTCTCTTGTCAGTTTATGATGTTTATCTTTAGGTTGGGGAGAAAGTAACTGCCCACACACACCCCTTGTGGAGTTTATATAAGAGAATTTAGATAGTGGAAAAGTCAATGAATGGAAAATCTCAGCAGAGTAGGTATGATAGTTAATTTTGTGTCAGTTCGATTAGACCACAGCACCCAGATAATTGACCACATATTGTTCTGGATGTTTCTGGAAAGGTGTTTTACATGAGATTTACATGACAAGTGGTGGACTTTGAGAAAAGTAGATTGGGCAGGCCACAGTGTGGGTGGGCCTCACCCAATCAGTTGAAGGCCTGACTAGAACAGAAGACTGACCTTCTCTGAGGAAGAGGGAATTCTACAAGCAGATGACCTTCAGATGCTATCTGTAACATGAGTGCATCCTGAATCTCCAGCCTGTCAGCCTGCCCTGCAGATGTTGGACTTGCCAGCCTCCATAATCACATGACATAATTCCTTAAAATAAATCTCTCAATCTCTCTCTCCCTCTGTCTCTCTCTCTCTTCCTCTCCATATCTCTTTCCATATACACCCTATCAGTTCTGTTTCTCCAGAGAACCCTGACTAACACACTAGTTATTTCTGAAGTTATTCTGATAGGACACTTGAGGGCCAAGATCATGGCAGTTTATTTAATGCAATCCACAGCATACTCCTGGCCTCAAATTCTTTTTAGACTGTGAATTTATGAATATATTCCTCAGAAAAGCATTTGGAAATTAAGAAAGGCATTAAATCACATTTGAAGCCCTTTGAGTTTGTGAATTTTATTCTTCTCCGGCAGTGTCCTTTTGCCTCTGAGATCCCAGGAGGCTTCACCTGTGGAACTGTAGTCATGGGTTCTTCTCATATCTGCGTTTCCCCCAAGGCTTTATAGAAACATAGCAAAGTCTGGGGTCTCAGAGATAATATTCCTCCTACATCATTCATATCTGAGGGCCTTTGGGTTCCATGCTACCTAGTGTCTCTCCCACATTTTGAGTAATAACTCTGTTTCATTGCCAGAAAGCCTCTGTCATACATATTCAGGAAACAAGTGCCTGGGAGACAAATGCACTGAACAGCACGCTGAAGGTAGAAGGGGCTCCTATCCATTCTGGTTCCATTTCAGATGATAACGACTTTCTGTCTGCTTTTTAAATGAATATTTCTGGACTGCTGGAACATTAAAAAAAATCACTAAAAACCAAACTTATTATTCACCGGACTCTAATTCCCCGTCTTGCCTTGGTTTAAGGACAGACTTCTTTTTCACTGCATTTGCTCATCATTTTTCACTTCCTCTGTCCTTCCTGCCTAACCCTTGTTATTGTTCTTTGTGGGCTTTTGTTCTGAGGCCTGCTCTCACCTCTCCTTTTTGTCAGACCTCTGTCCTGCGGGACTACAAAGAGTGTCCCGTTGTTGTTGTTGTTGTTGTTGTTTAATGTCAGGTTACTGTGAGGGTACAAACAACTAGGTTACAATATTTGTATTTGTTATGTAGAGTCCAAGTTGTAGTCGTGTGCTACACCCAAGAGGTGTGCCATACACCCCTACGTTGTGCCCATTAGGTGAGAGATAACAATTCCTCTCCTCCTCCCCCTCCCTTGTTCCTCCTCCCCCAACTGGAATTGAGTTTTTCTCTTCTGTGGATATTTATTAGATTATCTACTGGCTTCATATTAGTATTGAGCACATTGGATATTTGCTTTTCCCGTCTCGTGATACTTTACTAAGGAGAATGTGTTCCAACTCCATCCAGGTTAACACAAAAGACGTAAAGTCTCCTTTGTGTTTATTCAGCAGTTATCCCACGAAGCTCTTCGTCCTTGTTGTGGAAGTCTAACCTTTCTGAATGTATTCTCTCCCCGCCAAGATCTATATCATTTTTATTTCTGCCTCTGCAACAACAGTTTTCCATCATCTCCTATCTTCAGAGCCTTTTTCTGAGTTTGAAAATAATTAGGAAAATGAAGCTAAGTCGTGATCGTTCTGGGCACTTCATTACTATTTCTTAGCATTATTAATCACAGGAGACATGAAGATGCTGCGTTTCTGGTTGTAGGATAGATAATGGCAAGTTCAAGTCTTAACTCTAATGTCTCTGCCTTCTGTTTATTCGTATGTAAAGGGAATTTTATAACATGTACCTCAGAGGACTAGTGCTAGGATTACATAAGATTAACACATTACAGCATGTTATAAACTATGAAAGTCATAATATGAAAGTTAGTATCCAGTTCATCCAGGTGTGTATTTGCCAGGAGGCTTCCTGCGGATTAAAAATTAAATTAAAAACTCTGCTATAAGTAAATAAAGAAAGGAAATAGTACACAATTACCAAATTCAGTCTCAACTGTGCTGCATTCTTTCTGTCACCTAGAAACTAATTAGTACGACATAATCACATACTTCCTGCCCAGTAAACATACAAGTCCCAGAGGTACAAATAGTTTGTATCATGAATCACTGGCCACCGCTTACTGGCAATTACCATATAAATGAGGTGCTTCAAGTTGACCTCTGATTCCCTAGTCCTTTTCTGAGACAGCAAAGATACACCAGTTATGCAAAAACTTGATAAAATTTAAATTACTTTTCTCGCCTTGGCCTTCTGGATATCCTTTGGGGGGGGGGGGAGATCACAACAACAATAACAACCAAAAAACCCTATCAAAATAGATACTAAAATACAGTATTAGTATATAGTGGTATGTTTAGAAGTAGATCCTGCAAGTAAAAATGATAATTCAAGAACAATTTGTAGTGAAGCTCCAAGCGTAAGCATTCCCTCTGACTCTATGGAAGTTACTGTAGTCAAGCCTTTCTCCAGAAGTCAACAAGTGGAAGCAAAACCGGCACCCAGATCTAACTCTAAGTCAACAAGTGGAAGCAAAGCCGGCACCCAGATCTAACTCTGATTGGCTGGCATGTCAGTGACGTACTTCTCTCATGCAGTTTCTTCCTTTGTACAATTAAGCCATTAGATTGGGTGGTTTTAGGGTTCCTTCCTGCCCTAACATGCCTTGATTCTGAGTCTTGAAGAAAGACATACATATAGTAACATAAATATCATTAAAAGAGACATTCTCAACATGAGCTGCACCTTGGAATCATCTGGGGAGCTTTAAAACCTACTGATGGTGGAGCTCCACCCCCAGAGAGCTGGAATTAATTGGTCTGAGCTTAGTTGGCCATCAAGGGTTGTAAAAGCTCCCAAGTGACTGGAATGTGCAGACAAGTTCCAGAAGCACTTGTTAATTACTCCATACCTTTTTGGATGTGAGTAGTTCTCTTTCCCTTCCTCATTTGCAAAAGCTGTATTACCTCTCTGAGGATGCCTTGCCATCAAAACACGGAGAATCCAACCTCCCCCGCATGATTGTGGAAAGCCTGAGATGACAGCAATGAAGGCACCTGGCCGGGCCCTGGCACACAGGAGGCAGCAGGAAGAGGAAGCATCCTTTATTTCTTCCTCCTCCCCTCCCTGGCCCCTAAGTCCTCCAAAACCCATAAGAACCTCTGCTACTTATCAAACAGGGAAACATTACTGAAAGAATCTAAATACATATTCTGCAGTAGAATTTTCCAAACTATTCCATCAACCCAAAGAAAGCACAGTAAAGAGAGATCTCATTACCATTATTTCCCCCAAAACATAGATTAATATTGACCGTATGAAGAGACAAACTGGTTGATGTTTCTATTGTCCTTCTCCCCCTCTCCACGCCCCACCCCCCGGATCCCCACATACACCCTCTCATTGCTCTGTTACTTTGTTTCTCTGTTTCTCAGTGATGTGAGGCGTCTGAGTCTCCCGGACCACAGTTTTTTCTTTCACATCCATCAATACAGATACTATCCCATCTATAGGGTCATGGAGGTGTCCAACCAGTAGCCCACAGGCTACAGGAGGATTATAGGAGGACTTTTTTGCTTATCTGTGGTGGCAGATATCATGAAAATTTTGCACAGACCTCATTTTTTACTCATCAGCTTTCTTCATTTCATGTACTTTATGTGTGGCCTAAGATAACCCTTCTTCCAATGTGGCACGGAGAAACCAAAAGGTTGGACATCCCCAGTAGATGTTTTCATACAGAACGTCTCAATAAAATACTCATCTGATGCACAAATAAATGGACTCTTGTTTTTACATATAAGAGTGGAATATGGGTTTAGAATATGATAAGAGAAATATTAAGTGTCAAAAGACAAAGTTACAATCCAACCCCATATACTGGAGGTGGCAAGTTCAAACACAGCCCCGGCCAAAAAAAAAGGACAAAGTTACAATAAATTTTAAGATCTTTCTTGGATTTTTTTAATTTCAGAATTGGGCAGAACTTCATTCAATAAAATAGAATGAATGTTCTGAAGAGTTGAGTGGAGGAGATTGTTTGAAAAGGATAAGCAGAAACAAAAAACAAAAACAAAATTGGATTGGTTATTTCAAAGTTATTTTCATTGTAAAGCTGAAAGCAGAAGGGACTTCCTTATCAAGCTAGCTAAACCTGGCTCATTTGGGGATTTGGCTTCTCCCTCCCCCAACCACCCTACCTCCTGATTCCTCAGAAGGACGGATAAACCACATAGTATTGGCTTGGTGATGAGAAACCTTAGCATGAATGATGACATTTTGGTTTGGCCCTTTGGGCCTAGTACAAGAGCTCAGTCCACACCAATGACCTCCTATAAATTTGAGAACAGGAAATCATAAGATAAGAAAAAACAGACCTAAGGAGCTGTCTCTGTGGGGGTGCGAAGCCACCTGAGGTTTGGTTTTGTAGCCCCTCATAAGAGCCTCCAACCAACCACAGGAGAGCTCTCGAATCAATGAAAAGATGAAGGCAAAAATTTTTATCATGCAGAGCCTCGCCAGAGGAGTCTCTGAGTACACTGTTTGCCAGCCCAGTCCTTGATTTCAGTGATCATTATGTGATGGAGAAGCAGGGCTAGAAATAGAAGAGAAGAACAATATTCTATCAGCCAATGTTCCTAGTCAATCAGAATAATTTATGTGTTTTCTCTTTCAAGAGGAGGATGTGGAGTGGAGTATGGTTGAAGCCTGAAGTTATCAGTGAACAGGGGGGGGGAAAAAAAAGACAAATTGCAAATGTTCTTCTCTTTCCATCCATCAGCTCCAATGTAATAACTATGTCTACTTTATCATTTTGTTCATACAGTCAAATATTCATGGAGGATTTTGACCAGGCATCTTCAATAACCTGCCTGATTACTGAACAAGTCAGGCTGTCTCTGGCATTTTGTTCCAAGTCCTCACTGATGACTTGAGAACAGGAGGTTATAAAAATGTGAACAGAGGGTAAGATGGTTGAACTGTCTCCCATGCCACTCTCGTGTGCCTTTACAAACCCATTCAGCACACAATAATGTTTATCCTGACTAATCATATCTGAATATTATAGACTGAATAATCACTCGTGATTACAGAAATATCGAGGGAGCTTGTGGTAATGCCACGTTGCGTGGGCCATTTTCTAAATCCTCTGTGCTCATAGCGCTAGAATAGAACTGGAAGAAACTATTCAGAACAACCCAGATAGCTACAGAGAAGAAGAGCTTCTTTTTAAAGATTGGGTAAACAGGTCGGCATGCTTGCTAAGGAAACCAGCTAGCCCTGGACACCCCTAGTCCAGGAATGAGGTAGAAGAAGAGAAAAGCTTATTTCCCGGGAGACGAAGGTGATTCACTCACCTCGAGAATGGCTGGGTGCTCATTAAGTTGACCAGGGCAACATTTTTGAACTTGAGCAGCAATTTTCTAAAGAAATGGCCATTTCCTTAAGGAATCTTCCCCTAAACCCTTCATGAGGGTAATTATGTAGAATCTTGACAGCAGGAACAAGGCCTCAATGGCTAGAAGTGACTTGCCCACGGTCATACAACAAACTGGAGACAGTCATCTTTGCTTTTCACGTCTCTAGACAGCACTAGTGACTATAAAAGATGAGATTGGGGTGGCGCCTGTGGCTCAAAGGAGTAGGGCACCGGCCCCATGTGCCAGAGGTGGTGGGTTCAAACCCAGCCCCCGGCCAAAAAGTGCAAAATTAAATAAATAAATACATAACAGATGAGATTAGAAAATAAAAATAAAAATGGGGGTATAGGCCTAAATAAATAATCAGAGCAACTGCCACCTGCTTCCTTCCAGAATCGTCCAAGTAAGCTCCTTGCTCTTTAATAGAAAGCACGGCTTATCTATGAAAACAGGACACTGTACCCCTTGATTACATTAATGTACACAGTTATGCTATAAGAAATAAAAAAAAAAAGAATAGAGCAATTGCCCTGAAAAAAAAAAAAAGGATAATAAAGTATTCCATAAACAACCTTAAAAAAAAAAATAGAAAAAGAAAGCACGGCTTATACGGTCATGTTTTCTTTCTGCCTTTCACGTACTGGTTTTTAGTTGTTCACAAACATGGAATAATCAAGAGAAATAGCACTTTTTAATTTCTCAGATGGAGAAGCTAATCATAGTCTACTTAAAAGAGAATTGACTGACTACATAGATTTCAAAGGAATATTACAAAAGTTTCTCTTCTTACATGTATTCATTGCTTATTTATTTATTGGTCCACAATATTTTTTAAAACAGTGAACAGGTCAAAGAAAAAAATCAGTGGAAATGTTTTCCTTGTGGTACTTTTTTGTTTCTCTTGGGGAAGGGTGAGATTTTTCCATCTGCTCCATCTTTTTATATTATGTCTCCTAACCCCTTTGAAGTTTATGGGAATGCTGAGAGGTAGTCAGTGATTCTAAGCACAGGAAACAAGGATTCAAGATGAAGTCCATAGGCTTAGGAATCACAGAACCCTGAGTTCAAAACCCAGCTGTGCTGCCTGACCTGGAATAGACTCTCGTCCAGCGCTACAGTCCAGTTTCTTCTTTCCTTCCTAAAGTGGGGGAACAACGGCCACCTTGCATGGTCACCAAGCACATTAGAAATGACATTAGAAATTTGCCCCACACGGTGCTCTTCCTAAGTCATGAGCAATCTCTGCCCTCCCCCCTAATTTTAATCAGTCTAAATTCTGGAATAGTCTCAATTGGTTTAAATTTTGTGGAGACATTGGAAACCTTAGCCAACCATGCTCCAAAAGCCATGCAAATGAGTACATCCAACTAGGTAAGAATGACAGGGTGCTGGGGACAAGCACAGTGAGCCGGTGTTTGTTCTCACCCCGCCACTTTACACCGAGCCTTCCTTTACACAAGTCCCTCTCTGTGTCAGTTTGTTCATCTGTGAAAAACGGTAAAAATAGTACTTGCTATCCTGACTTCACACGTCTGTAGGGAGAGAATAAAATGATGTGCTTAGTAAATGATGAAAGTGTAAAGTGTAATTTTTAAACATAATAAAATAGCAAGAGTGTGGTTAATTTGGGTTTACTTTCTCTCAACATTAAGCATTCCAAACTTATTTCTGTGTGTTATTTTCTTGCACAAAGTACATGCTGGCTGTCTTTGAACTTTGATCCACAAAATAATTAGTGTAGGCAGTTGTGCACGCACATAAATGTAATACATATATATATATGTGTGTAAAGAACATGGCATGGTAAGCGATGACTTTGAAATGGGAAGCGTTTAAAATTTATTTTGGAATTTTTTTGTATTTGTCAGAGGTTCACACCCACTGAAGAACTAGCAATTTGAATGGTCCCTTGACAGCCTTGAAAGCTGGAGGCCAGTTGATTAATCACAGAACATTATCAATGATAGCTAATGCTTACAGAGGCCACGATTACAAAGCAGACATTATTCTCAATTCTGGTTCTTTTTTACTTCTTTTATCCTCAATATGGCCCAAAGATGCAAGAATTAAAATTGCTCCCATTTTACAGATGAGGAAACTGAGGCTCAGGGAAGCTAAATAACATGCCCCACGTCACCGAGTCAACAAATGGCCAGAATGTGAACTCAGGCTATCTGGAGCTTCCCAAAGTCTTCTCTCTTAATTCTTATGCAATTTTATTTACAGTTTCATTTCAGATGATCAACACTGTTCATGGATTGACCATAGAACTTGACCAGGCATGGAAGGAAAGAAGAAAACAAAGAAAACTCAAGAGCAAGCTGTCTACCTCAAGGGTATGTCAGTAAGTTTATAAACATTAAGATATACCTTACGAAACAATCTGCAAGCACATCTTCATATGGTATCAATGCAATGTAAGATGTTGGAGGAAAAGAGTGATTAGGGCTTGCTCAGCCTAATGTAAGACGTAATTTATGAAAAAGGGCTGCAGAATTGTCTATTAAAGAGGAAGATGTGAGTGAGGCGGCAGCTGGTAGAATGCCTGTTTTTCCTGAGTAACTCAAATGCAAACTGGAAAATGAACACAAAGACCAATTAGTTATCACCTTCCCCATGTTCCCTCATGTGCCAGGTATAGAGAGCTGGAGAAAGGAAATTATATCCTCCTGTAAGGAAGTCCCATCATCTAAGAAGTTTCCCGGTTATAGACAAGATGCATGATGTGCTGCAGAATCTGGTGATTAATGTTACCAGCAAGAATCCCCAGACTATTTGAGAATGGGAGTGTTATTTCACCAGCTTATTTCTTCTTTAAGCTAATGCCAGGGATAATTCTGGCTTCAGTGATAACTTTATGTAAGAACCAAATTACTGGCACCAGGACCCACGCGCCTTAGTTTGTTTTTGTTGAGCTGCAGCAGGTCACCCCGGGCATCAGCATCATGGCGCTTTGCACTGGTTTATGTTTATAATGATGGCTGGGCAGGGGAGGGATAAATAATCCATCCCAGCCGAGTCTAAGCTGCCTTTTCCTTACTGTCCTCAAGAATAAGCCTCTCTGGTTGGCACTGTTTTTTCATCCACCAAGTCCTATGTGTGTCTTTCAATACATTGCTATTAATTCCAGACATGGGAATAATCTAACCAGCAATGAACCCCATGATTCAACACCTTCTCAAAGTTCAAACAGTCAGAGATGCATGCCTGTAACCATAGAGGCAGGATAAAATTAAAATCTGAATATTATGGCCCCCCTTCATTTTTTTATTAAAAAAATGAATTGTTTTAAATCCCTAGATGTGGGGACAATATTAAAATGAAAAGAAACTCAGATTTGTGCCCATTTTCATGTTAGCTACCACAGAAACCTCATTAAGTTGAATTTCAAGATCATGTCCTATGTATATTTGGAATGCCTTTTATTTTTAATTGCCAGTCTGATCACCAGGAAGCTGGTAACAACTCACCTCTCCTGGAAACAGTGCTGAGGGCAGCCTGGCCTCACCATAACTCAGGGTTATAATGCTTGGAACAAAGGCAGGAATCTTCTCCTAAGTGGGGCAGCAGCACCTCCAGGACATAACAGTGACGGCGGGGGAAAAGGACACCACAGTTTGCATCCAGGCCTGCCACGTGATTATGCCCACACTGTCACCTCTGCAGTTTCATTATTTGGGTGCAGAGGAAGAGACTTCACCAGGAGCAAAACTGGACGGAGTGTAGCCTAGAAAATTACGGAGTCTTGTCACTTTCACGTTGTGACTTGTTTCATAACCACAACAAATCACTCACTTCCACCTGCTCCTGCCCAATGTCTCCAGGCTGCAAAGCGGACAGAAGAGCATAAATAATATCCATTGCCAACGATGACATTCAATCTTTACTGAGTCCCAACTGCTCCCTACACACCATGATAAGCAAAAATAATGCATAGTTTAAAGACTCTTTTTTAGGCATATTTAAAAATGTTATAAAGGGATGGTTACTATTATAACCCTAGGTCCACTACTAACTAGCTGTATAGACTCAGGCAAGGATCTTAACCTGCCTGAGGCCTGGTTTGCTCTTCTCTGAATTTCTTCTTTTAATTTCTGCCCTTTATTCCAGGGCGTTTATGATTATCATAGATGTTTGAACATATGAGAACATCTTGGAAAAGAAGAAGTGTTATCAAAATGTATAAGGAGGAACAGGCTTCCGACCAAAGTCCCAAAGTGCACCTTGATCCCTCTCCTGATTGTGATGTTACAAGAACTCAGCTTCTGTTTCTTGAATCACACAAACCTAATACATGAAAAATGATCCTGCCCTTTAGAAACGGCTCCTGCTTCAAACCCGTAACCAAGAATGTGTGTTTTCTTTTGCCTCCCACAAAATGCATAATAAAAAAAAAATAGTTCAGCCTCTGGAGAATATATAGTTATCAAAAATCAAAATGAAAACTCACAGGAAAATGAAAGAAATAGCAACACTCCCCATCAGCAGGTAAATAAGTCTTTGATAGAACTGGGAACAACGTGTCTGGAGGAAGAACATTCTAGCAGGCATTGTTCTTGGGAAACAAGAAAGCACAAGCCACCCCACATTTCCTAAAATATTTATGACTGTGCCATACATCCTTTTGGGGGAGCGAATTGATGACTCCTCCCCAACACAGTCACCTGGGGTGTGCCAAGCCCAGGCTCCATCAATCACACTGACATGATTTGTTTCACCTTATTCAGATGCTGCCTCCCCTTCAATCCAAAGTCCAAGATGGAAAGGATGAAAAAGATGAAATAGCCAAGGCTTCTCTAATCAGTTTTTTTTTTTTTTAATGCCAAGAGTTATGGCGTTCAGGGGTATTTCTGTTGCGTACAGAAGTATTTCGTCTCCTTCAAACTGGCCAGACAAATGGGGGACTGTGTTGACCCCATTTCAGTCAAGTGCCGCTCACTCTATATTTACAACTCTGTGCATAATGCTGTGTCACAAGGCGATGTTTCATTTTGCACAAGATTTAAAATCAGAGCAAACACTCTCCAGAACTGGATTAATGGTGGAAATTCACATCGGCAATGGGTGGAAGTTACTCTTGCCAAAACAAACTCAGGCGAGTGACTAGATCTGAATTAACTCTTTAGGTTATAGAGAACTGATCATTTATTCAGAAATGGCATCTATTGAGTGCTAGGCAATGCATTATGCAAATATGTTTCCTGCCCTTAAAAGGGTCTCTGATTCAAGGAAGTAAGAAAGCAAATAAGCATGTGATTGAAATGTACCAGGTGCTGAGACAGAGATGCATATGGAGGACTTCAAGATCACAGAGGACAGACTCCTGCAGTCAAGGAAGCTGTCACTTCAGAGGTGATGGCTAAGCCAGAGCCTAACTCTGAGGCTACACCCCAGGCAGATGTGACAACATCTGCAAAGGCACCGAGGTGTGACTGAGTACAGGGTGTTTTGTTGTGGGAAGAACAAGAGTTACATGGGGAAGAGTGACAATGAGGATGAATTCTAGGTCGGGGGGGGGGCCAATTAAAGAGCCTTGTAAGTCACACGAGGGAATTTAAACTTTGTTCTCTGAGCCAGGGATGGGCAAAATCAGATTCATTCATTTATGGCTGCCCTCCCGCTACCACAGCAGAGTTGAGCAGTGACTACAGAGACCATATGGCCCAGAGAGGCTACGCTATTTACTACCCGACCCTTTACAGAAAAAATTTGCCAAGACATCCTCTAGGAAATAGGAAACCATTAGATTCTGCAGCTGAGCAGTCTGTCAGAAGTGTGGAAAAATGAACTAGAAGTCAGAGACTAGAAATGATTTCAGTAGCCCAGACAAATGATGCCCATTATCTAAACTCTCGCTGGTCAAAGTACGGTCCTTGGGATGGTCGTGCCAACACAGCCTGGAAGCTTGTTAGAAACATAGACTCTGGGCCCCACTGCAGGCCCACAAAATCGTGATGTGCATTTTAATGCACTTTCCAGGTGATACCTAGGCATATTAAAGTCTGAGAAGTCCTCTTCTAAACTATGGACATGGCTATGGGGATAGGGAGGAAGAAGAGGTTATCTCGGAGATAGACTGATTGATGATTGATGATTAATTGGAGGCATTTGTTGGGTATGGATGGGGTCAAAATTGAGGACAATTCACATATTTTCATTTTGCACAACTGGGTCCATGGTGATGACATTGCTCAGATAAAGGGACAAAAGAAGAACAGGTACTGGGGGAAAAAATAAAGAGTTAGATAAGAAACAAATTTATCTGAAGATGCTAGAAGGTCCTCTAGAGAGAACTGGAAATACAGGTTTGATGCTTTGGAAAAGCAGGAGCATTCAAAATGTACTAGGGAGCCATTAGCATATTGCATGGCTGTTCATGTCATTTGCCCAGAGGGACTGGAAAATGTGAGAAGACCACTGAGGACAGACCTGGGAAACAGATATTTAACATACCAATATAGAAAGGGATGTTCTGGAAGGTGGATGAGAAGAAATAGCCACAGACAAGGGGGTTAATTAAGAGAAATGATAGTTGCTGTTACCCAAAGTGATCAGATTATATGTATCTGGATCCTGATATCCTATTCCAGGGAGCAAACAAGATTATATTTTAATGCAAAATACAATCATGTCACTTCTTTCCTGAAAAATCTTCAGCAGCTCAATGTTATCTACACAACAGTGCTGAAAATCATCTGATTGGATACCCAAGGGGGAAAGTCATCTGATTGGACACCCAA